>NC_091310.1:8695882-8903382 GCF_038502225.1 Cherax quadricarinatus
ATCACTCTTGGATGTTCCTAGTGTCCACCTCACGCTGTGCAAAAACTCAGTGCACATAAAAGGCCCAAAAATCTGGAATTCATTACCTGTGAATATAAAAGAAACACTGTTTATAAATTCAAGTCTCTGCTCAAAAATCACTTACTCTCCCACAACTAAATAAACACTGCATAACTGTATCTCATAAGTGTATAACCTGTGACCCCATCAAACTTTGTTTTTTTTTAATTACATTACCTAATAGAATACTCCATTCTATTGAATGCACAGCAACTCAGCAAGTGACAATATGACCTGACTTTGAAATACTCATTTGTGCTTAATTGTTATATGTTTACTATAATTTTTACCACTGAATATATCATTGCTTAGTTAATCTTAAGTTACAGTGGACCCCCGCATAGCGATTTTAATCCGTGCAAGAGGGCTCATTGTTATGCGAAATGATCGGTATGCGAATGAATTTTCCCCATAAGAAATAATGGAAATCAAATTAATCCATGCAAGACACCCAAAAGTATGAAAAAAAAATTTTTTTACCACATGAAATGTTAATTTTAATACACACAAACTGAAAAAGGCATGCACAATTACATGACACTTACTTTTATTGAAGATCTGGTGATGATTGATGGGATGGGAGGAGGGGAGAGTGTGTTAGTGTTTAGAAGGGGAATCCCCTTCCATTAAGACTTGAGGTGTCGAGTCCTTTTCTGGGGTTACTTCCCTTCTTCTTTTAATGCCACTAGGACCAGCTTCAGAGTCACTGGACTTCTTTCGCACAACATATCTGTCCATAGTGGCCTGTACCTCTCGTTCCTTTATGACTTCCCTAAAGTGTTTCACAACATTGTCAGTGTACAGGTTGCCAACACGGCTTGCAATAGCTGTGTGAGGGTGATTTTCATCCATGAAGGTTTGCACTTCAAGCCACTTTGCACAGATTTCCTTAATCTTTGTAGTAGGCAACTTCTTCAATTTCTCTCTCCCCTCCTCTGAACCAGTTTCCTCAGGTCTGGCCTCTTGCTCTTGAAGTTGATCTATCAGCTCATCAGTGGTTAGTTCTTCATTGTCCTCCTCCACCAACTCTTCCACATCCTCCCCACTAACCTCCAACCCCAAGGACTTTCCCAATGCCACAATGGATTCCTCAACTGGCATAATCCTCTCAGGGTTAGCCTCAAACCCTTCAAAATCCCTTTTGTCTACACATTCTGGCCACAGTTTCTTCCAAGCAGAGTTCAAGGTCTTCTTAGTCACTCCCTCCCAAGCCTTACCTGTAAGGTTTACACAATTGAGGATATTAAAGTGCTCTCTCCAAAACTCTCTTAGAGTCAGTTGAGTTTCTGAGGTCACTACAAAGCACCTTTCAAACAGAGCTTTTGTGTACAGTTTTTTGAAGTTTGCAATAACCTGCTGGTCCATGGGCTGCAGGAGAGGAGTGGTATTAGGAGGCAAAAACTTCACCTTAATGAATTTCATGTCCCCATAAAGTCGCTCTGCCACGTCTGTAGGATGACCAGGGGCATTGTCTAACACCAGGAGGCACTTAAGTTCTAATTTCTTTTCAGTTAGGTAATCTTTCACATTGGGGGCAAATGCATGGTGTAACCATGCACACACAAATTCTCCTTGAGGACATTCTTTTGCCTGAACGGTCTGGGAGTTTCAGAGTGATACACTAATAAAGGCTTCACTTGGCAATCACCAGTAGCATTGGAACACATCAACAAAGTAAGCCTGTCTTTCATAGGCTTATGTCCTGGGAGTGCCTTTTCCTCCTGAGTAATGTAGGTCCTGCTTGGCATTTTCTTCCAAAACAGGCCTGTTTCATCACAATTAAACACTTGTTCAGGTTTCAGTCCTTCACTGTCTATGTACTTCTTGAATTCCTGCACATATTTTTCAGCTGCTTTGTGGTCCGAACTGGCAGCCTCACCATGCCTTATCACACTATGTATGCCACTACGCTTCTTAAATCTCTCAAACCAACCTTTGCTGGCCTTAAATTCACTCACATCAGCACTAGTTGCAGGCATTTTTTTAATTAAATCCTCATGCAACTTCCTAGCCTTTTCGCTTATGATCGCTTGAGAGACGCTATCTCCTGCTAGCTGTTTTTCATTTATCCACACCAATAAGAGTCTCTCAAAATCTTCCATCACTTGCGATCTTTGTTTCGAAAACACAGTTAAACCTTTGGCAAGAACAGCTTCCTTGATTGCCTTTCTGGTGCCCACAATAGTAGCGATGGTTGATTGGGGTTTCTTGTACAACCTGGCCAGGTCGGCGATACGCACTCCACTTTCATACTTATCAATGATCTCTTTCTTCATCTCTATTGGAATTCTCACCCTTATTGCTGTAGGGTTGGCACTAGAAGCTTTCTTGGGGCCCATGGTCACTTATTTTCCAGATAAAGCATCGAAAACAATGTAATAATTCGAAATGTTCCGATTGTATGCTTGGATGTTACCGCGGAGGCTGGCTGGTAAACAATGGCACGGGCGGCACATGTGAGGCTGGCTGAGGGCGTACATTGGACGCGTCTCGGACGAACAGCGGTGAGCGGGTTTTTAAGCGGTATGCGAGGCAAAATTTTTGCGATTAAAGCAAGCGGTATGCAGATTAATCGTTATGTGATGCCAACGGTATGCGGGGGTCCACTGTAATTTTAAGCCTGCCCATAATGCCCTGCATACAAGGGGCTTTTGGCATGTTACACTTAACCACTGTATTTCTTGTATATTTATGTATCATGTCCAAATTAATAATAAATAAATAAATAAGTTATTCTACTGTACAAATGTAGAGACAACTTATACACAATGTAAGGTGCTTGTATTATGATATAAACTTCACCAACATGGAAATGAACGTGAATCAACCATAATCAGATGCGCTCGTCTGCTTGTTTTCGTGCTCTGCATCTCTGTCCTCTCTCATTTACTCATTCTCTCTCTCTTATTTATTTGTTTTATCTTGTGTACTTACCTTTCTAAAGGAGAGGTTTGGGATATTGGCAGTTTGGAGAGATATTTATTATTTTATTAACACACTGGCCGATTCCCACCAAGGCAGGGTGGCCCGAAAAAGAAATATTTTCACCATCATTCACTCCATCACTGTCTTGCCAGAAGGGTGCTTTCCACTACAGTTTTTAAACTGCAACATTAACACCCCTCCTTCAGGGGTGAGATATATTGTGTATTTTTATACGTATATACACCTACTATCCGACTTATGACCTGCTCGACATACGTCCACTCGACTTACGACCTTGCATCTGGCAGCTGGGCTGGGCTAGCTGATGCACACCACTGTACAATATTTGACAATACTCGTGGCAGCAATGCGTCATGCAGGCAGCATCAGTTTGAGTAACCCTGTCCTATCAGCAGCAGCATCATACTGTATTAACTGTACTAACTGGACAGTAAATTTCACCATGGTCCCTAAGATGAAGTCTGTGGCAAGAAAGGCTCTTATTCTCGAACTCTCTATTTGTTTTCACTGTTGCACATAAACCTGTCTGTATCTGTCTGCCTATATATCTGTGTATCTCTGTGTGTGTGTTTATCTGTCTGTCTACTTGTGTGTCTCTTTCTGTCTACCTGTGTCTGTCTTTCTGTCTACCTGTGTGTCTGTCTACTTGTATGTGTCTTTATGTCTACCTGTGTGTGTCTGTCTACCTGTGTGTCTGTCTACCTGTCTGTCTACCTGTGTCTATCTGTCTTTCTGTCTGCTTGTCTGTCTCAGAGCCACTCATTAAGAGTGTAATTGGTCTTGAAGATGCCATATTAATAATGATAACACAATAATAATCACCGAGGCGCATTAAATGTGTATAAAACGTTGATATAGACATTTTGCTTAATCCATCTATGATTTCTTTTTCAAAATTATATAATAAACATGCTACATAACATATAAACATATAAATTAACAAATATGAGATGTTTTTCTGGTCGGCTTGACAGAGTGAACAGGAGTCATTCGTGTCCGGGCTGGTAACAACAACAACGTTTGTTTACATAACTCGCCAACCTTCTACACACTTATTCGTTTATTCATTTAATCTTGTTTACTCACCTCTCACTCTACATTAAGACTACAGATATTTTAAGGTAAGTAATAAGTGGACACGATTATTATATTATAGTTTAATAATATTATTAATATTAGTACATATGTATTATTGTAATAATAATAATAATTATTATTAATATTATTAATTTAGGGCACTGGAGCACAGATCCACTGTATAGCACTTCGTCTGGATTATTTGGGTTATCCTAGGTAATTTATACTATGTATGATAACTTTACTTACGTGTACAGTAGGGCCCCACTTATACGGCAGGTTAGGTTCCAGGCTACCGCCGTAAAGCGGAAATCGCCGTAAAGTGGAACACCCTTTTTTTCCACTTATAAATGCATACAAATACTAGATAACAAGTTTACACTAAAATATATTAAGTTATCAATAGAACTAGGCATCAAAAAACAATAAAAAAGTACAATACACACATAGTGCACTCATTACTTACCTTAAAATATTTATAGTCTTAATCTAGGGTGAGACAAGTAGTATTTATTGTAAGAAATCAAGTGTGGTATGTATGGTAGTCAGCCGGGCTACCATACCAGGCCACATAATATTCTATTACATTTAAGCATCCCAGAGCGATAAAATGTGTATACAGTTTACTCATTACTTACTTTAAAATATTTGTTGTCTTAATCTATGGTGAGATGAGTAGTATTTATTGCAAAAAGTCAAGTGTGGTATTTATGGTAGCCAGCCGGGCTACCATACCAGGCCAACCCACCCACATATACTATTCTATGATATTTAAGCATCCCAGGGCAATAAAATGTATATACAGTTCCCTCATTACTTACCTTACAATATTTGTAGTCTTAATGTATGGTCAGGAGTAAGTAAATGAGATAAAACGAATAAATGAGAGAGAGAAAGAATGAGTGCATGAGAGAGGACAGGCGCCGAGTTATGTAAACAAACCAGGCGAACTTAAGTTTTGTAAACAAACGAAGTGTACACGTCTGGTTTGTGTACAAGTTACATTGTGTACAAGTTGTCTCTACATTGATACGGTAGAATAAATAAAGAAGAACACTCCCATTCTCATGTAACATCATTTTGAGAAGAAATGACGCTCTGAGTGAAGGCAATGGAAATAAGTCGCTCTGACTTTTTTGGGTTATCCTAGGGGTCTCTACACATATGCTGTTATGTATGATAATCTGTGTAACTGTATTTGTGTATACCTGATATACATACATACGAAAGGAATAATTTTCTACAGTTACCCCCAGTAAAACATTTTCTCTTATGTTAGATTAGAGAAAATGTTATTCTTGGCATCACTTGTACAAGTTATCTGGATACCACATCTCATATTTATGTTTATTTATTCTATTGTGGGGTGTATTTATCATCTTTATATGCTATGTATCATGTTTATTATATAATTTTGAAAAAAATATCATGGATGGATTAATGAAAATGTGTATATTAACGTAATATACGACATTTAATGAGACTCGGTGATTATTATTATTATTTGTGGAAAATTGCATTTATCCGAATGTAACTCATTATATACATAACAGAAAATGATAACAAAGATAATTATTATTTATCAGAGTTACATAGACAAGTAGGAATTTGGGACATCTAGGTCGCAAAACTGTCCCCCTTCGATACCTACCACTGTCATATCCACAAGTTGCTCTGGACCTATTAATTAAATGAAATATACATACAACAGGAATACTGGTAAATATATAAATTTGTGGACTGTATATTAAAAATAATAAATGGTTATAAATATACACAATTACATAACAGAAGAAAAATATATCTTAATATCACTCACCAATTTGACTGGAGATTAATGTGTATCATACTCGGAAAACCTCACTCTAACTAAATCTATGAAAATAATGCTGGCCAGAATCACACACAAATCTAGAGAGCTTATCTGAGGTTCCTGGAGCTGTCTTGTCCAGTCGTCTGATTTCTCAAGTTATGCAGGAATGCACATCCACCAATTTCGCCTTCTATTTGAGAGGTGTCAACACAATTTTAACCTCTAGAGCACGAAAAATTCTTCCCATTACACCAATGTGTGTACAAAATTCAAAACCAAGATGGCGAGTCTCCTCTGCGCAGACGCAGGCTTTCCGTTTTCTATGACATAAATATTATTAAATACAGTATGGCCATCTATTTACATATAAATACTGAATTTCTGGAAAATATATACAGTATTTTCCACACTGCGGCCGGCCTGAGTTCGTTGCTAAACGATTCAAATTACTCCTTCCTTTAGGAGACGATTCCAGCCAGTTCTGGCTTGAGTGGCTGTTCTCCTAGTAGGTCTTAGTACGATTTCATCTTCCGGCATCACTTGGTCTGCGTTATCTTCCATATCACTTGTGTCACTTTCCCTCAGATTTTCATTTATGTTTGATTGAACACCTAATTCCAAGGGAATCAATTTATTAATTGTGCGTAAACTTTCCTGGCCACGACACAACACTTTGACATTCCTGACAATACCTTGTGCATCTGGGTACAATGTCAATACTTTGCCCAGAGGCCACAATGTTCGATGTTGTTCAGTATCAATTAACACAATGTCACCTGGTTGAATGGTCTGTCGATTTACTGCCTCTGTCGCACCATAAAAGTGTTCACGTAGTGTAAGAAGATATTCCTTACGCCACACATTAGACCAATGATCAATTACTTTATTTAACATTTTAAATTTATTACACAACACTGCTGCATCATTGTAATCTTCATCACTTTCTTCTGGATTATCTCTATAGACAGGGGCAGCTTCCAATTTCCTTCCACATATTAGGTGAGAAGGTGTTAATACATCTGCATCAGGTGTATCACTCACGTACGAGAGAGGCCTATTATTTATACGATTTTCTGCCTCCACTAACACTGCACGGAATTCTTCCAAATTAATTCTCTTCTGGTGTAGTACTTTGCGGAGACACCTCTTCACTGTGCCTATCAGTCTTTCGTACAGCCCCCCCTGCCAAGGGGCTCTAGGAGTAATAAATTTCCAGGTACACCCTCACTGGGTTAACAGAGATTGAACATCGTTACTATTATTTAATTCTATCAAGTGTTGAGCACCTGCTACAAAATTTGCGGCATTATCCGAAATCATCAACCTCGGACAGGATCTCCTAGCTGCAAATTTTCGAAACAGCTGTATAAACTGTTCTGCAGACAAGTCCTGTGCCACTTCTAAATGAACTGCCCTAGTAGCAGTACAGGTGAACAAACAAACATACACTTTCAGTGAAACACCATTTGACGTACCTGTTAAAATTATTGGACCACTATAGTCTACACCTGTTACATCAAATGGTTTCACTAATTGTACACGCTCCTTTGGCAATGGTGGAGGACCTGGGTACATATAGGATCTGGCATCCATACGGTGACATATTACACAAGATTTAATCACTCTTTTTACACTTTGCCGTTCTTGTGGAATCCAGAAAGTTTCCCTAATACAATTTAAGGTATCTTGTACCCCACCATGCATTACATTTTTATGGGCATTTAGAACAATTAAATTTGTTAGATGATGAGTTTTGGGCATAATCACCCAATTCAGCATTTTGTAACCTACCTCTGCACCTAATTACATTGTTCTCTAAATACAGCCCCAGTTTCTCTATTATGGAACCTTTCACAATTTTTCTTTCCATCATCAATTTAATCTCATTTCCATAGATTTCCTCCTGTACCCTCTTTATCCAATATTCAAGAGGATGTGAAAACTTAAATGAAATATTCATCTTGTTTAGAAATTTAAACACCAACTTAGTTACATTGATTAGTTTGGGTAAAGAAGAATACCTATTTATATCAATGGCTAAGGAAGGACAAACTATTGGAGCGGTGGTCACAGTAATTTCAACAGGAGCAATATACGCCTTTTGTACAGGCCAATTAGCTTTATATACCAACCAGCTCGGTCCTTTAAACCATGATACAGCATTTACAAATTGAGCATAAGGTAAACCTCGAGACAAGAAATCAGCTGGATTCTCCTCACCAGGTATATGATTAAATGTTAACATATGCTGACCCAAACTATTATACTTCTCTTGCATCTGATTAATTTCAGCGACTCTGTTTTGTATGTACACAATTTTACTGTTTCCATTACGAAACCATTGTAAGGATACCTCATTATCAGACCAAATTACAGTGTCGCTAATATTTATCTCCTGCAACTTATTTCTTATATAATTAGCTAATTTGACACCTACATAAATGGCTGTTAATTCCAACTGAGGTAAGGTACGTGATTTAATTGGAGACACTTTAGCCTTAGACATAAGAGAAATAACACTATTACATTGAAGGTAAGCAACTGCTCCATATGCCAATTTTGAAGCATCACAAAAAATGTGGAGTGCATTTTTCCCATTTGGATTAGCCACCTGGCATGGGAACTCCAACATTGGAATTTTTTCATAATCACCAATTAATTCATCCCACCTGGTAATGAATTCCTCAAGTAGAATTTCATCCCAAGCACATTTAAGTTTCCATGCTTCCTGAATTAATAATTTCTCTCTTATAGTAAGGGGTGACACTAAACCTAGTGGATCAAAACATTTGGAAACTTCAGCAAGCAAAACTCTCTTAGTTAATTTATTGGGCATACTGTAATTATTAGGTTTTAACATTAACAAATTTCTCTCAGTATCCCAAGTTAAACCCAATACATTACTACATTTTGGCACTTCATCTCTAGGGAAATCTTTACTTATTTTGTCCTTTAATTTTGATGAATTACTATTCCATTCCCTCAGAGGCATATTTACACTTTGCATTATTTTATTAGCCTCTCCATAAGTCATTAACAGTTCCTCTTCAGTTGACGCCACACCCAGGAAATTGTCCACGTAAAATTGTTTGCTCATTACTTTACTCAATGGACTTTCCATATGTTTAAGGTGTGCATTTATCGTCGCTTGAAGTAGGAATGGACTGGATGTAGCACCAAATAATACGCTCCTAAAGCGAAAGGTTTTCAGATTGCTAAGTGGGTCACTAGGATTCTCAGGCCATAAGAAGCGGGTACAATCCCGGTCAGCCTCTTGAAATCCCACTCTTAGGAAGGCTTTATTTATATCAGCCGTAAAGGCATAATTCTTCATCCTGAAATTTAATAAGATATCTCCTAATTTTTCCGTCAACGACGGACCTGTCATCAAACAGTCATTTAAACTAGGCACATTTTTGTTACTCCTGGCACTACAATTAAACACAATCCTCAAAGGAGTGGTCTTAGAATCCTTCTTCACTCCGTGATGTGGCAAATAGTGACCATAAATTTTGGCTTGCTCAGGAGGTACCTCTTCTATTAATTTATTAATTAACTGCTCAGCAATTATATCATTATAGGCAGTTAACAATTTTGGTGTCTTACTCAGTTCATGGAGCTGAGCCTTTAACTGTCCATATGCCATTCTGTAATTAGTGGGCAATTCTGGATGGTTCAGTCTCCACAGAAGTCGCACCCAGTATTGTCCAGATTCAAATTTTACATATCTCAGGTATTGCTCCTGAGTAAAAGAATCATCTGGACTCTTCATTTACATTTATTCCAATGCTGTCTATTTCCCACAATTTATGCACTGGCTCAACACCATCCTCTATGGAAGAATTATACTGGGGTACGATTTCATGAGTAAGACACACAGTTATGGTATTTGTAGTTTCCTCTAGTCATGTATTATTATTACGAGGAATCCTACCATACATTACATGGCCTCCTGCAGTCTTTAGAAGGGTGACACCACATTTCTTTACCATACCCTTTACAAAGGAGGCATAATAGTCACTACTTATCAAAATATTTATTGGGCCTACAGAACCATCACTTACACCAGAAGGCGCTAAATTTACATTATGTGAAAGTCTTTCTGTAGCTTTACTAAGCCCTACTGTAGATATTTTCTCTGGAAGTCTACAATTACTGCATTAACACGTTTTTTCTCAGTGCCCAACCTGACAGTTACATAAACAGTGTCATACAATTGAGCCCTTTTATCTGAGAGAAAATCAGATAATTTTAAAGTTGTGGGATCTCCCATCTGTACTTTCATACCATCAAGACATTTATGTTTTATGAAAGTACACTGGGATCCCTGGTCTAATAATGCAGTTACATTTTTTGATTTATGGCTTTTATCATCAATTTTTACCTGTAACACAGGTAAGGCTACTTCAGCAAAACCATCATTATTAACATTAGCAGCAATTTTTACATTAGCAACTGTTGTGTCAGGATTGTCAACATTATCATTATTATCAACATTATCATATAGATCTTTACACATGACTATATGGTGTCTTCCTTTGTGGCATTGATAACAGTTGTTTAATTTGGCATGACAATCCTTTACATTGTGATTACCTAAACATCTGATACATCTGTCAAGTTCCTCCAATCTTTCAACTTTATCATTCCATGAATTGTATGCATTGCAATTCTTACAAAAATAAATACCCTTGCAGAAAAGACAATCTCTCTTTTCTCTGACTGGTTTCTTATTAACTGGGCTACTCTTAGGAGGGTACTTATTCTTCTTACCTTGTGGAGAATCATTATTTCTGATTCTTGCTACTTGGTATGCACCTATGCAACTATTTTTAGGAAATGAATTTTGATTATTACCATTGGGATAATTTTTCCCTTTGTGAAACTTGACAGATACCTCAGAGTTATTATGTGTTGCATCTTTAAAATAAGTTAGTTGGCTGGTCTGCAACTGAACAATTAATTCTTGTAGACCTAGTGTTATTTCCTCCAGACCAAAATAACTCTTGTGATACTTGTTCGAGAGCCATTAAAGTGTTTTACAGCTGAATTTATTCTGTACTATGGCACTCAATAACCAGTCTGATTCCTTCAGGTTATATTTATTACTTAAAGTTTTGAGAGTGCTCTCCAGTTTAACTCGAAACTGCTGTAAACCTTTGTAAGCGTGATCTGGAGATTTTAAATTAACAATGATATTCACTAGATCCAACCTACTTTGTTCTATATTACCATAAGTGACCTTCAACAAGTCAACTGCTTCCTTGTAAGAGTCATCTACATTGGGAAAGGCTTGTATGACTATGTGAGCATCTCCTCTTACCTGTCCTTTGAGGTAAAACAATTTAGTTACACAGGCTAGGTCACTCCTGTCATGCACAGCTGCTTTAAAAATTGACCAAAATTCCTCCTAATTTTCTCCAGGATTAAACACAGGCAAACGCAATTCTGGGAGTTTTGGCAAAGACATACTATTTGTTGGAGCAGACTGACCAACTGCCTGGTTTACACATTTTAATTTATTCAAGGCCTGACTTTTACAAGAAAGAATCTTTTCCTCTAATTCATAATACTGATTAATCATAAGATCTATTTCAGTCTCATCTACACAGTTTACTAATAAATCTCCTTCATATTTGTTGTAATATAATTTGTATGAATCATATCTATTCCCTAAAGCATCTAAATACAATTTTAAATCATCAGTATTCACAGTTTCTTGATTCATTAATTCCAAGCACTTATTATATGCCTTGGTTTCATGAACTTTTCTAGCCTGTATTGATGCTTTCTTTACTCTATATTCCATATGTTTGTCTTCTACATTAACCCCTTCAGGGTCCAAGGCCCAAATCTGAAGTGGTGCCCCAGTGTCCAAGAATTTTCAAAAAACAAAATTTGTTATTTTTTCTTATGAAATGGTAGAGAGTCTTTTTGTGAAGGTAATAAAACAAAAAGTACGAAATTTGATGGAAAATTGACGAAATTATGCTCTCGCGAATTTTGATGTGTCAGCAATATTTACGAATCGGCGATTTTGCCAACTTTGAGTCCCATTTTAGGCCAATTACATTATTCCAGTCAACCAAATTCTTAGCTATTTCACTAGTATTACTTCTATTCTATCGATTGAGCACAAGAAATCGCTAAGTCAACTGTTTCAACTACAAATTAAAGTGATCGGAAATTGTTAATTTGGCCAATTTAACCCTTTGACTGTCGAAGGGCCCAATCCTGAAGTGTCTCCTGGTGTCGCAAAATATTAAAAAAAAAAAATTATTTTTTCTTATGAAAATGTTAAGATTATTTTTCTGATTGTTTTAGTCCCCCCAAAAAATTTTCCCATCAGTACTTACCGAGATATAGAGTCCCGAAGTTTGCTGAAATTGATCTGCGAGCGGCAACAGCGGCGACTGCCGCTCACCCGGTAAACTTTGATTTACTTGTATTCGATGGTTTCTTGTTTTTTTCACTATTTTATTTTTTCACATAACTTTTGTGGCCTGTGAGACCTAATTATTGTGCAGTGTTCAAATATACACTCGTTGAATGTAACACAATTATAGCAAAAACACTCGTATCATTATAATGTTGCTAAAACTTGTTTACACAGACAAACAATGTAAACAAATGTTTATTACGATTGTTTTATAATATATATACAGATGTACAATCACTGGACACTTTTCTAGAAGTGCTGCAGCTTGTGGAATTCTTTGAAACATGGGTATAAGCACAATGGTGTCTTACACTCCTCACACATAAAACGAGTGTCTCTGCGTTTTTGTGGGCGTTTTGTGGTATGTCCACAGACAAAACACCTCTTCTGAGCATTTTTCTTGGCAGTAGTAGCAGGCAGTGGTATGGGGTAGTGATCACCAGGCCTCAGACAAGAGGACATGTGTTGATAATTTCGTGGGTGCTGGTCTATTGCAGGTGTTGTTTCTTGGTACTTGAATATTATTTGTCTGATGACTGACAAACAAAATTCACCATATTTGGGTTTCTTCTTGGTCTTCAACTTATACATATTATAAGCATTCAGCATGGAAATGTCAAGAAGATGGAAAAACAGTTTTATGTACCACTTATAACTCTTGCGAACACAGTCAGCAAACCCAATCTGCATGTCACATTTGTCCACTAAGCGCATATTGAGGTTGTAATCCATCACAGCTGCAGGTTTTACAATGGGTTCATTGGTCTCTCTGTTCTGCTTGCCAGTGTCTACCATTTTGTGTCGGTGAACTGATGTCAGAAGTGTGACATCACGTTTGTCATGCCACCGAAATGCCATGATGTCATTGGCAGCAAACACCTGCACTTCACCTCTACGACTGCCAGCATCGAACCTAGGTATATGTTTACGATTTCTATGCACTGTGCCACACACATCTGTCACGTTCACTAGCAAGAAATCACTGAGTATAGGGCTTGTGTACCAGTTGTCAGTATATAAAATATGTCCCTTACCAAGATATGGCTCCATCATTGTTCTAACCACATCACCAGAGATACCCAGTAACTTCCTGGTATCTTCCATTGTTTTACCGCCAGTGTACACAATTATATCCAAAACCAGACCAGTTTTGCAAACACACACAACAAATAACTTTATACCAAAGCGTTTCCTCTTGCTTGGTATATACTGCTTGAATGAGAATCTTCCTTTGAACAAAATCAAAGACTTGTCAATAACAAGCTTCCTGAAGGGATAAAAATACATACAGCACTTTTGTTTCAGGTACATAAACACATGTCTGATCTTATATAACCTGTCGCTTCTGTCAGGCCTGGTTTTGTCTGAAAAGTGTAACATACGTAACAGTAACACAAATCTATTCACTGGTATAATGTCACTAAAAGCAGGGGTTGAAATCAGGCGGTCTGTCGCCCAGTATGTGTTGACACTATGCTTATACACATATGGCATAAGCATTATTGTGGCGAAGAACAGATACATCTCTGCCACAGTTGTGTCCTTCCACTGGTGTAGGCGTGATCTTGGTGACAGAATAGTGTTTGCCATGGTGTACTCATAGTATGTATTGCTTTCCCTGACAATAATGTCCATCAGGGGTTCATCGAAGAACAACTGAAAGGATTACAGTTCAGTGGGATTGTTCCCAAGTATACATGATGGCCGTATTCCACTTTGTCCTCCATCAAAGTCATGGGGATTGGGAACAAACTCGTCATCTTGCTGCCAATCCCAGATGCGGTCAGCTGGTGCGTTCTGGATATTGTAATGTGGTTGTGGTTGTGCAGGTTGTGGTTGTGGGAGTGTGGGGTTGGGTGAGGCTGGTTGTAGTTGTGCAGAGTCAGCAGCGCAGGTAGTAGCGTGGCCCGCTGCTGGTGTCACATGACTCATGCCACCATCACTATCACCACCACCGCCTGCTGCCTCACTCACATCATTTATACCCATCGTAACAATATCGTCATCTTCACTATCAGGACGTGGTGTAGGGCCACGGGATGTGCTCCGAGATGTACTCCTTCCTCTTGGAAGAGCATATGGCACACTACCAGACCGCATGTGACGTCGTATATACTGCCGCTTCAATGGGGAATATTCACCCTCACTGTCACAACTAGAACTGCTTTCAATAACCTTGAAATCACTATCACTATCACTTGCACTGCTCACATCTGAGTCTTGTACATGGGCAAATAGTTTCCTCTTTCGTCCTGGTACAGGTGAACATGAACGAGCCGGCCCAGCACCAGAGGTGGAAGGTTGTGGGTCATCTGGGTTTTCATCACTAATTATGTTATCCTGGGTAATTTTCTCGGTCACACCCGCTTCAGAACCAGGGAATTCACTTTCACTGACACCACCATCACTGTTTGAGCTATCACTTGGGAACAAAAGACCTCCAATCTGCCGAGGAGTGAGGAACTTCTTACCGCGAGGCATGGTGAAAATGGACTACCAAGATGGCGTTCCCACAATGCACCGCTGAGTCCCAGATTTTTTTCACAGGGTGCACACCGACCACTGAGACCCATTCTCTCTCGTGTAGGCCTACTAGCCCTCTCTCGCTTGATTTGAAGCCGCTAGAATTTATGCGTATAGATACGTCAAACACTGTATCTCCCATGATGTATATATATGACCGCGACAGTCAAAGGGTTAACACAAAGTTCAAAATATTCCAATTTCAAAATAGGGTCCAGAATAAACAATGTAGGTATTCCTGGAACTAAACTAACATTTCCTCTGTTCATTAGTTATGTTTTGAGGCTTTACAAATAAATTCCATTTTGATTTTTTATTCACATAATGAATTTTTATTCACACCAAAAAATAAAGATTTACTGTTATGCAATACTGTAATAATTGTATAAATATCATCACCATATTTGTGAATGCATATTAGACCCACCAGCTGGCGTGTATTAGACGTGTGAGGTCGTTTGTTACTCTTGAATATCGGCAAAAATTGAACATTTCTGCTACTTTGAGCTCAGTTTCAAGCCATTTCCAGTGCTAAAACCAATCAAAATCATCTCTATTTCAGTAATATGTCTTCCATTCTATCAAATGAGACCAAGAAATCGCAGATAGAACTATAAAAAAATATGGAAAAACACTGCAAAGTCGCTGTTTTTATCGAAAAATCATGATTTCAGTTTTTTTCTCTCATTATACACAGCGTGCTGCAGGATCTGTTTTATGTGGTGCACACATACCACATAGATGTATTCTCTCATATCTAGGCCCAAATGTACCACTCACAGTTTATCAGAGTGAGCTGAGCTCATGACGTAGATCTACGGTTTGGACCCTGAACGTAAAGCCGTAGATCTACGGGACGGACCCTCAAAGGGTTAATTTCCTCATTTTCAGCCATGATGCAATGTATTAAATTCAACTTAATAACACTAATTATGTACTAAATTATGCACTTTATAAAGGTAAATAGTACAACTTACCTTTAAATAAATTCTAGCTACTTGAACTTAGTAATTACATGTATAAAATTGTAATATAAATTTTAAATTCACATTAATAATGTTAGCTACACTTGAGCTTAGCAATTACACATGTAAGAAATTTATATATAAATTTTAAATGTACATTAATACAAACCTTTAGCCAGCCTTGGCTTATCAAAATTATTATACAAATTAATATAAATCCTTGCCAGAATTTGGCATAGCAAAATTAATACTATACACATTAATATAATTAGCAACACCTGGCTTATCAATTACACATACACTGATATAAATCTTGGCCAGAATTGTCTTATCAAATTAATATTATACAAATTAATATAAACTTAGCCAGACTTGACTTATCAAAATTAATATTGTAATAATTATAATCCACTACACATTAAATAAATTTGTGAACTTAACATCCACCTCCTTCTGTCATTTCACATACAATTATTAAGTAATTAACCAATTAATGACTTCACTAATTACCTCCGGTTCAAGAAGGACCAACGGGCAAATTAAATGTGGAAAATTGCATTTGTCTGAATGTAACTCATTATATACATAACAGAAAATGATAACAAAGATTATTATTTATCAGAGTTACATAGACAAGTAGGAATTTGGGACACCTAGGTCGCAAAATTGTCCCCCTTCGATACCTACCACTGTCATATCCACAAGTTGCTCTGGACCTATTAATTAAATGAAATATACATACACCAGGAATACTGGTAAATATATAAATTTTTGGACTGTATATTAAAAATAATAAATGGTTATGTATATACACAATTACATAACAGAAGGAAAATATATCTTAATATCACTCACCAATTTGACTGGAGATTAATGTGTATCATACTCAGAAAACCTCACTCTAACTAAATTTATGAAAATAATGCTGGCCAGAATTACACACAAATATAGAGAGCTTGTCTGAGGTTCCTGGAGCTGTCTTGTCCAGTTGTCTGATATCTCAAGTTATGCAAGAATGCACATCCACCAATTTTGCCTCCTATTTGAGAGGTGTCAACGCAATTTTAACCTCTAGAGCACGAAAAATTCTTCCCATTACACCAACGTTTGTACAAAATTCAAAACCAAGATGGCGAGTCTCCTCTGCGCAGATGCAGGCTTTCCGTTTTCTATGACATAAATATTATTAAATACAGTATGGCCATCTGTTTACATATAAATACTGAATTTCTGGAAAATATATACAGTATTTTCCACATTATTATTATTTCTAATATGGCGTCACTTGTGCAAGTCGTCTGCTACCACATCTCATATTTATGTTTATTTATTCTACTGTGGGGAGTATTTATCATATTTATATGTTATGCATCATGTTTATTATATAATTCTGAAAAAATATCATAGATGGATTAATGAAAATGTGTATATTAACGTAATATCCCATATTTAAATGAGACTCGGTGATTATTATTATCATTACTAATATGACGTCTGGAGACTTAAGACACTCTTACTGATTTTAATGTGTACCTGCATGCCAGTACAGTGTGTAAGTTTATTTAGGTACAGGTATACATAAGTATAATTATCAGAGTATATATAAAATATGAAATAACTTTTAAAAACACTTGAAATTTTGGAGTTTCCAGACAAAATGGAGAGACTTAGGGCTTACGGATCTCACAGAGAATGTAAACAAACCGGGTGGGGCACGGTGACCGTATTAGAAAGTCAGGTGGGGAGAGCCGTATAGCGAGTTTTGGTCATAATTTGAAATGACCGTATTAGCGGAACGCCGTAAAGCTAAACGTCGTAAAGCGGGACCCTACTGTACCTGTGAGAGACAGACAGACAGACAGACACATACATACATACATAAATACATACATACATACATACATACATTCAGTCAGTCAGCCAATCACCCACCCGGCGTCCCACCCACCCACCCGGCCAGCCAGCCAGCTACGTATTACACATGTTCCAGAGTTGTTTCTCTTTACTTAGGGTATAGGTTATACAACATTCTGGCAGGATGACACTACCAGTGGTATTCTCCCATTCCACTGTGTCGACAGTACATAAAGATAACAGTAACATATACTGTATGTGATGTAAAATTTACAATACAGTTCACTACCATGTATACATTATATACAGTAAATAAATAATTAAAATATAACAATAGAAGTAAATTATGGTAAAAAAAAAGAAATAATTGTACATTACATTACAGTACTATGTAGGTAGTTTATATAGGAAAAGTTTGACATTATGCCCTACCCAATATGTCGGCAATTTTCAAAGGTTCGACTTACAACCGGTTGGTCGGAACCAAGCTTGGTCGTAAGTCGGATGGTAGGTGTACTTCTAAACTGTTGTATTCTGGGCACCTCTGCAAAAACAGTGATTATGTGTGAGTGAGGTGAAAGTGTTGAATGATGATGAAAGTATTTTCTTTTTGGGGATTTTCTTTCACTTTGGGTCACCCAGCCTTGATGGGAGACGGCCGACTTGTTGAAAAAAAAAAAAAAATTCTCACCCTACATTAAAGACTACAAATATTTTATGGTAAGGTATGTGCATTTTATTGCTCTAGGGCGCTTCAAATGTCGTAATATATTGCATGTGGGTGGGGTGGCCAGGCTGGCTACCATATCTACCACACCTGACTTCTTTCAGTAAATGCTACTCGCCTCTCACCCTACATTAAAACTACAAATATTTTGAGGTAAGAAATGAGTGTACTGTGTATGTATTTTACTTTTTATTGTTTTTTAATGCCTAGTTTTATTGCTAACTTAGTACAGTTGACCCCTTGACTTTCGTGAGCCCTACACTTCGTGAATTTTGACTTTTGGCAACTTATTTCGTCCAAATATAGCCTCGCGCTTCGTGATTTGCCTTGCCATTCATTGGTCGTACGGAACGCATCAGAGCGACCTCCCAGCGTCTGCACATGCTCAAAGGCGCCCCCACCATTCAGAGTTAGTAACGGCGAGTGACCATCACCCCAAGCGTTCTTAAGATACATTACGTAATACGATGGTACCCTGAGTTTCGTAGATAATTCGTTCCAGAAGGCTGTTCAAGTGCTGTTACCGAATGAATTTGTTTCCATAAGGAATGATATAAATTAGATTAGTCCGTTTCAGACCCCCAAATATACATTTACAAAAGCACTTACAATAATATACTTAAATAATTGTTTGAGTTGGGAGCTGTATGAAACTTGGGGTACCACTGTATTCCATTCTTTGTTGTGCTTACAACTGCTAAATAAGCCACCGTGGGCCCAAAGAAAGATCCTAGTGCCAGGCCTTTGGTGAAGGTGAGAAACACAATAGAATTAAACAAAGAAATCATCACAAAATATGAAAGTGGAGTGTGTGTGGCTGACCTCAGCAGGATGTACGGGAAGCCCCATTCAACGATCACTTCCATCGTGGCGAAGAAAAAGGAAATCAAGGAAGCTGTTGTTGTGAAAGGGGTAGATATGCTCACAAAAAAGAGAATGCAAGTAATCGAAGTTGTTGAGAATTTGTTGTTGGTGTGGATCAACCAGAAATACTTAGCAGGAGAGTTTTATGCAGTCGATAATTTATGAAAAGGCAAGGCAGTTGCATGCCGATCTCATAAAGAAAATGCCTGGAACGAGTGCTGATGTTAGTGAATTTAAGGCCAGCAAAGGCTGGTTTGAGAGATTTAAGAAGCGCATTGGCATACACAGTGTAGTAAAGCATGGCGAAGCTGCAAGTTGTGACAAATGTGCGGCTCAAAAATTCGTGCATGAATTCAGTGTGTATGTAGAGGTGTTCAGTTGTGAAGAAACAGGCCTGTTTTTTAAGAAAATGCCACAGAGGACCTACATCATGCAGGAGAAGGCACCGCCAGGACACAAGCCTATGAAAGACAGACTAACTCTCTTGTTCTGTGGTAATGCTAGTGGGGATTTCAAAGTGAATCTGAAAATCCCAGAGTGTTCTAGAAAAACAGTGTCACCAAGAGTAAATTGTGTGTGATGTGGAAGGCTAACAGTAAGGCATGGGTCACAAGGGAAATTTTCCTTGATTGGTTCAATGAAGTGTTTTGCCCAAGTGTGAAGAAATATTTTCTGGGAAATAAATTGCCACTCCAGTGCCTCCTGGTAATGGACAATGCTCCTGCTCATCCTCCAGACTTGGATGACCAAATGGTGGAGGAGTTTAGTTTCATCAAAGTTAAGTTCTTGCCCCCCTAATACCACTCCTCTCATCCAGTTCATAGACCAGCAGATCATTTCAAACTTCAAAAAACTCTACACCAAAGCAGTGTTTCAGAGGTGCTTTGATGCGACCTCAGACACTGAATTGACCCTAAGAGAGTTCTGGAGGGATCACTTCAGTATCCTCAATTGCATATGCCTTATAGATAAGGCTTGGCAGGGAGTGACCTCCCTGACTTTGAACTCTGCTTGGAGAAAATTGTGGCCAGAATGTGTCCTCGACAAGGATTTTGAAGGGTTTGAGGCTGACTCTGTCGACCCTACACCTGTTGTGGCACTGAGGAATTCCATGGGGTTGGATGTGAGTGGCGAGGATGTGGAAGAGTTGGTGGAGGACCTCAATGAAGAGCTAACCACTGAAGAGCTGCAAGAGCTTCATCTGCAACAGCAACAGACCACAGCTGAGGAAATTGCTTCGGAGGAGGAGGAAGACAGATGGAAGAAGGTGCCTTTTTCAGAGATTAAGGAGATTTGTACAATGTGGAGTAGGGTGCAAGCATTTGTGGAGAAACATAACCCTAACAAAGCTGTTGCAAGCCGTGTTGGCAGCATGTACAATGGCAATGCCATGTCCCATTTTAGGCAAATTTTAATGAGACCTCAGGAAAAGAGCTCTCTGAACAGTTTTTTTGTGCGACAGGGGTCCAGTGACTCAAGCTGGCCCTAGTGGCATTAAAAAACAAAGAAGGGAATAACCCCGGATAAAGACTTAGTACCTAAAGTCCTTATAGAAGGGGTTCCCCTTCCAAACAATAATGTAGCTACTCCATCCTCTCTCCTCCTCCCGTCTTCCATACTCCAACAAGAGTCTTCAGTAAAGGTAAGTGTGATGTTATAAGTGTTTTATACTTGATTTCTCATTTTTTTCTGTATGTAAATCTATATTTATTCTATAAAAAAAATAATTTTTGTTAATACTTTTGGGTGTCTGGAACGAATTAATTGGGTTTACATTATTTCTTTTGGGGAAGATGGTTTTGCAGTTTGTGAAACAAAAGTTCGCAGTTTTGTTAATGAAACAAAAGTTTATCTTTTTAACTTCAGTAATGTGTACAGGAGAAAGGGTTACTAATCCCTTGCTTCCGGCATTTTAGTTGCCTCTTACAGCACGCATGGCTTACAGAGGAAGAATGGAGTAAATAAACAAGAACAAAAAATAGTAATAAAATAGAAGAAAACCCAGAGGCGTGTGTATATATATACTTGTACATGTACGTGTAGTGTGACCTAAGTGTAAGGAGAAGTAGCAAGATGTACCTGAAATCTTGCATGTTTATGAGACCGAAAAAAAGACACCAACAATCCTTCCATTATGTAAAACAATTACAGGTTTCTGTTTTACACTCACTTGGCAGGACGGTAGTACCTCCCTGGGTGGTTGCTGTCTACCAACCTACTACCTAGGCTTAAGGTACATAATGTACAATATTTTTTACAATTGTTTTGAGGACACACATGTTATATGCAGATAAATGAACATCATGTAGATATAACCTAGGGCAACCTAATATAGTTAAACATTGATTTATTTGTGGTCAGAAGAAACATTCTCTAGTTATTTCACAGAAACCAGCTTGATTAACAAAACTGGCACGTTAAGAAGCACACAAGTTCCCCCGTCTTCTAATAACATGTTCATTTTTCCGCTATAATCTACCTTGCCCATAATTACTATCACATTTGGTTTGTCTGTTTTGCAAAGTGAAGTCCAGGATCTTTCTTTAATTCATGGTATAACAACAAATCTTTGAGGACAATAAATTTAAGTTATAACATGAATTAAAGAAAGATCCTAGACTTCGCCTTACGAATTAGACATAGCAAATGCAATGGTAATTATGTACAAGGTAAATTATAGTGGAAAAATGAACATGTTATTAGAAGACAGGTGTACTTAGGTGCCTCTTAACAATCTCCAGTTATGGTAGAGAATTAAATAAAAATTTCCTTTACACAACCTAAAGCCAACAAATATTTCTTGTATTTCATAAGAGCAGTCAGCCATTAGAGATTGATGCTGTGATAGTAAACAACTGACTGATTGACACTTTATTTTTTTGCTGTCTTCCAGCAAGGTAGGACGGCCTAAAAATAAAGGAAACACATTTACCATCCTTCATTCAATATCTGTCTTGCCAGAAGTATGTAGACATGACAGGTCAAATAACCCTCCACTGCAACATTCTTTCCACTCCAGAGTGCAGGTACTGCACTTCCCACCTCAAGTTTCCCTGAGTCCCTTCATAAATGTTACCTTCCTCCCACTCCAACAGTATGTCAAATCCTAAAACATGTATCTTTACTCACTCCAGTATAACATGTTTACACATGGCTGTTGGATACTGAAGGCTCTAGCACTGGAAGCTTGCACACCCTCACTCCGGCCCTTCCAGAGCAGTAAACAAAGTTTAAAGTTTCCTTTGTTTTAACAGTTTACTTGTTTATATATTATTGTGCTCATATATGTCTTTATAATTTTGTACACAATAAATTTGCAAGTATTTGTCGTGTCTTGATATGCTCTTGCCACCCACTTAACATTGCTGGGTTAGAGCATCATGTGATAAATTATATCTGTTGCTTGGGTTTGTTACTAGCTCACTAGTCATGTGAAGTCTCAAGCCTGGAGAAAAGTTCTTGACATCAATACTATTTCTATATTTTAGGAATGTGTATCAGTATATGAAAATGAAGTATGATATGAAGATGTCACTTCTCTGAGCATGCTGTTTTCAGGGAAGAAAATGACTTCCTTCACATAAGAATATGAAGACTTGTCCTCAGTCAACTGGAGGATTTTTTCCTCATAGATATGAGATTTAATCAATTTTGGTACATTTTAATGGTGTTGTTCTTCTTAACTAGGTATACACAGCCACCTGCAGATCTTTGGGACTGGTTTGAGCCTTACATGGATGATGAGGAGGTAAGTGTCGTCACCATCACCACTCCCGACCCCACTCCGGCTTCCCAGCCCTCTCCTTCCTTCCTTCCTTCCTTCCTTTCTCCTCTCTCCTCCTAATATTCATATCATGTATATCATTTCATGCACTCAAAATGTAGGTGTTTATGAAGAATCTTCCTTTGTAAGTTTTTTGCCATGCACAGTTTTCACAACTCTGTGTTAAGAGACACACTGAGCTGAAAAACAATCAGGATTTCTCTAAGTTTATTTTGGTAAACCCATAATTAAGCTAGTCAACTTTTATAGTAGAAACCAGAATGTAACTTTATAAATTGTCAAATCACATACCATCTTAAAAAAGATGGAAAATGAAAATGTTATTAATGAATATTAGCATAGAGCTTGTGAGCTGGCAGTAGAGCAGAAAGTGTAGTTGAAGTATAAAGTTGTTATAGCAAAGAACCTGCAGTGTGTGTCAACACACTTGTTACTGCCAGTCTCTCTCTCTCTCTCTCTCTCTCTCTCTCTCTCTCTCTCTCTCTCTCTCTCTCTCTCTCTCTCTCTCTCTCACTCTCTCTCACTCTCTCACTCTCACTCTCACTCTCTCTCACTCTCTCTCACTCTCACTCTCTCTCACTCTCACTCTCACTCTCACTCTCTCTCTCACTCTCACTCTCTCTCACTCTCTCTCACTCTCACTCTCTCTCACTCTCTCTCTCACTCTCTCTCACTCTCTCTCACTCTCACTCTCTCTCACTCTCACTCTCACTCTCTCACTCTCTCCATGGGTGATCAAGACCACTCTAGTAAACAATTTTGACACATTCTGTAGTACAGTACTATATTATAGTTTGCCCTTTCCATTAAAAAGTATTAGTCATTTGTGATCATTTTTAGCTGTGTACGTGTTTGCATTAGTAGCTCCTTTATAAAATGGTTTCCCATGAATAATCATCTAAAAGTATTAATGTGAATGTCAAGGTTACAGTTATCCACACATACATGAACATATTTAAAAGATATAATGTTGGGAAAATATTTTTTTTATGAATGTAACAAAATATTGTTAGGCACAAAAGAAAACCACTAGTACACAATGCATTTCAGGCAAACTAATCTTAATGCTTAAATGCTACTTAGGAATTAGACATAGACTGTTAAGTAGGATTTCTTAAGCAGTTAACCACAGTTATATGTACAATGTGAAAGGAAGTTAATGAACAAGTGGTACAGTTTTAAAAATATCACTTTTATATCAAAGTAATTCAATGATCTTCAGTTAACAATTTATTTTAAGCAGAAACAGTGAGAATACAACACAAGAGTTAGGGTTTCCATGTATACACTACCACTATATACATCCAACATAGTTTTGGCACACAACATTCTTCCGGTTATATGTTTACTCATTACCTCCACATACTCAGTATTAACAAGTTTGAAATTGTGTATACCTGTTCACAGGCATATATCTGGTATTTACTTTGTCACCCCTTCGTAGATGACAGCCAGATTATGTGGCGTTACTTTTCACATTGTCTCTCACTCAGTCTTTTGAGTGACTGCGTGTGTGATTGACAGATGCTTGTTACAAGTGCATTATGTGGGCGGGGGGTGGGGGGGTTGTGTGCATACGTATTTGTGTACGTAAATACACACACTCGTCTAATTGTGGTTGCAGGGGTTGAGCCTCAGCTCCTGGTCCTGCATCTTTGCTGGCTGCTACTGGTTTTACTCCTGGCTGCATAACCTCTATCATATGAACCTAATGTATGAATATTGTCTCTTACTACTTACGTGCCTTGATGCTGATGAGTGGCTCTCGATCGAGGGAATTGGATCTGTGCTCTGGTTCCCTGAATACCTTCCTTCACCCTCCCCCCCACCCCACATGTGCTCTATAATTCTATGGGTTTAGCTCTCCCTTATAATTATAATAATAATATCTAGATAATTTCATTTCCTGACCAATCTAAGGCTAGAGAAGTATTTCCTAACACATCCGTGACTTTCTTGCACTTTTGGCTAAAACAGACCCTACCTGTCCACTCTGTCAATTCCTTTTGGGTATTTTGTATGTCATAATCATGTCACCACTGTTCTCTTTGTCCTCTAATGTCATCCACTTTTGCTCTTCTAACATCTCATGGTTCATACTCTTCAGTTTTGGGACTAGTTTTGTTCCAAACCTTTGCATTTTTTCAAGCTTCTTTACATGTTTATCTGGATATGGATTGCATAGTGGTGTTACATATTCCAGGATGACATGACATATGACAAGGTTGTGAATGCCTTCAAAATTGCCAGTCTCACATTTGCTGCAGCATTGATTCAATTGATGTTGGCCTCAGGGGAAATGCTCAGAACTATACTCATCCTGAAATTATTCTCTTTCAAAGAGGTTTGCAGACTTTGTACCCTGAGGCTGTATGCTGTTTATAGATGTATTTGCCCTTCTCTGATTTTCATAACTTTACATTTGGTGGGGTTAAATTCCAGTAGCTATTTGTCAGACCAATCATCTAGCTTGTCTAGATCTATTTGTCAGACCAATCATCTAGCTTGTCTAGATCTATTTGTCAGACCAATCATCTAGCTTGTCTAGATCTATTTGTCAGACCAATCATCTAGCTTGTCTAGATCTATTTGTCAGACCAATCATCTAGCTTGTCTAGATCTATTTGTAGTGTTTCCTGATCTACTCCTGTTTGTATTTCCCTCATTAATTTCACCTCATCAGTCAAGAGGGAGATCTCTGACTCATGTGTGTGCGTGCATGAGTACTCACCTGTTTGTGGCCGCAGGGGTCGAGTCTTAGCTCCTGGCCCTGGTGTGTGTGGGGAGGTGGGAGTGCATGAGTGTTTATGTGCATGTGTGTTCACTAATTTTGGATGCAGGGGATGAGTCTTAGCTCCTGCTTCTGCCTCTCAACTTGCCGTTTTCTATATTACTCTCTCTGGCTGCCTTGTTTGCCCTATTGTACCTGCTCTTATAGCTATGTATGAAGCCTGCCTCCACCACTTCTTCACCAAGATCATTCCACTTTCCAACCACCCTGAAACTGAAGAAATACTTCCTGACATCTCTAACACACATTAACTTCCAGCTTTGTCTTTGAGTTTCCATTTCTTGCCTCTCAAACAGCTTGTCCCTGTATACAATTCTCCTGAGTATTTTTTATGTTATATATCCCCTGGTTCTTCTCTCCTTTAACCCTTTGACTGTTTTGGTCATATATATATACGTCTTACGAGCCACCGTTTTTGACGTATAAATTCTAGCGGCTTCAAATCAAGCAGGAGAAAACTGGTAGGCCCACATGTGAGAGAATGGGTCTGTGTGGTCAGTGTGCACCATATAAAAAATCCTGCAGCACGCAGTGCATAATGAGAAAAAAAGAACTCTGACCATTTTTTTAATTAAAATGCCAACTTTGTGGTCTATTTTTGTATAGTATTTATGGTTGTATTCTCATTTTCTTGGTCTCATTTGATAGAATGGAAAACATATTATAGAAATAGAGGTGATTTTGATTGGTTTTACTATGAAAAGAACCTGGAAATGGAGCTCAAAGTAGGGGAAATGTTTGATTTTTGCTGGTGTTCAGAAGTAAACAATAAATATCCAAGTAGCCATTCTAATATCCAGTCATGAATGAGTTGACATTATTTATACAATTATTACAATATTGCAGTAGTCTGCATAACAGTAAATCTTCTATTTTTTGTTTGAATAAAAATTCAAAATAGAAAGCAAGAGGGGCCTAGAGACATGACTGATGAACAAAGAAAATGTTATTTTAGAGCCAGGAATGTCTGCATTGTTCATTCTGGAACCTATTTTGAAATTGTCATATTTTTTAATTTTCATGAAATTGGCCAAATTGCAAATTTTTGACCACGTTATTGGGTAGTTAAAATCAGTAAATGGACAGTTTCTTGTACTCAATCGATAGAAAAAATTGAGTTATAAAGAAATAGCTATGAGTTTAGTTGACTGGAACAATGGAATTAGCCGAAAATAGGACTCAAAGTGGGCAAAAGCGCCGATTCGTAAATATCTCCGAGGTCACTAACGTAGCGAGAGCATATTTCCGTCAGTTTTCCATCAAATTTTGTTCTTTTGGTGTCATTACAATCGGGAAATGATTCTCTATCATTTCATAAGATTTTTTTTTTTTTTTTTTTTTGACACCAGGAGACATCTCAGGATTTGGGGTTGTGACAGTCAAGGGGTTAATGTCATTAGATTGAATTCCATTAACCTCTTCTCATAGCTCATCTTCCTTAAATGAGGGACAAGCCATGTTGCATCTGCATTTTCTTCAGTTTCTTAACATTCTTCTTCAAGTGTGAATTCCATACTGGTGTTGTATACCCCAAAATGAGCCCGACATATGTTTTATTAAGTGCCTGGAAAGTCTCTTGTTGAGATTCCTGAAGGCCTCTCTTAGATTTGGTAGATGAGTATTGGCTGTAATTTGGATAATGTTAACCTTTGGTGAAATGCTTGGCACTATGCTCACCCCTAGTTCTTTCACTTTGAGTGACGTCTGCAACCTCTGTCTCCTGATACTGTACACCAACCCCTCACCAAGATGGGTGAAGGGTTGGTGTTAATGTTTTGGGGAAGTAGAGGGTGGCTCAGAGTTGGGCCAGCCAGGGTAGGAGTTTGGGTTGTGTCTGAAGGACATACGTGAGTCTAGGTGCTCCCCATGTTTGCTCCTTGTCTTCTGCTCTTCTCTGTGCTTGATGGGATTTTATATACCCCTCAGCTGTTTTCTTTACATCGCCATCCTGTCCTGATCCAGATATGTATATATGATTGTAGTGTCGTATGGTCTTCAACCATGCTTTGTCGTAATGCCTTGTCCTGACCTACGTGATGTAAGAGAACCTTTCTGTTTTCTGAAAATTTGTCACCTGTCCATTTTTTTTTTTCATCCAGTGCACTCTGGTCGTTATAGCCTCACATTCTTCATCTTCCCATCTACTTCCTGGGCTTCCTTCAGCTCCATGAAATCTGTAGATCATCAGTGACCTCCCACTTTCCTCCTCCTATTGCCTCTTCCTCCAGATATCTTTGTCTGCTTTCACCATTTCCTTTGCAGTCTGTCAACACCTGCCTCACCTCCCTGTCTTCAGAGACTATTTGTACTAGTGACTTAACATCTTTGTCATCTCTTGGCCTTGCTGCTCTGGCTTTAGCCTGTTTTTGTAGCTGCTCTTGCTTTGTTGTACATTATTAAAGTTTCCTTCCATAGCGCATCTAACTTCCTTTCAAGCACTTCCATCGGAGTTCCGCTGTGGTCTCCCTAATTTTTTTTCCTCCAGCTTTAGGGCCCATTCCTCTACTGTTTAGGCCTATTTGCATATTCAGCAGCCTCATCCCTTACTTTGGTGCATGATGCTTCAGTTTCCCTTTTACAGGAATTAAGCCTCCTTTCAAACTCCTTCCTCAGTTGGTTCTTCAGCCATTTACTTTTATTCATTTAGAAGATTCTGAAAAGAAGTATGTATGTACCTTCTGGTCAGAAAGTTACAGCTGACTGCCTGGTCATTGCAACCTCACTTGTACATTAGATTATAATATTTTACAGCTGCTGCAAACTTACTGTGGTGAAGTCAACACACACGATCTAAGCATTGCCGTTTTTTTTATGAACTTTCAGTTTTTTTTTTTAACAAGTCGGCAGTCTCCCACCAAGGCAGGGTGACCCAAAAAGAAAGAAAATCCCCAAAAAGAAAATACTTTCATCATCATTCAACACTTTCACCTCACTCACACATAATCACTGTTTTTGCAGAGGTGCTCAGAACATGACAGTTTAGAAGCATATATGTATAAAGATACACAACATATCCCTCCAAACTGCTAATATCCCGAACCCCTCCTTTAGAGTGCAGGCATTGTACTTCCAATTGCCAGGACACAACTCTGGCTATATAAAAATAACCGGTTTCCCTGAATCCCTTCACTAAATATTACCCTGCTCACACTCCAACAGATCGTCAGGTCCCAAATACCATTTGTCTCCAATCACTCCTATCGAACACGCTCATGCACGCCTACTGGAAGTCCACGCCCCTCGCCCAGAAAACCTCCCTTACCCCTTCCAACCTTTTTGAGGACGACCAATACCCCGCCTTCTTTCTCCTACAGATTTAAATGCTCTCCATGTCATTCTACTTTGATCCATTCTCTCTAAATGATCAAACCACCTCAACAACTCCTCTTCAGCCCTCTGACTAATACTTTTATTAACTCCACACCTTCTCCTAATTTCCACATTCCGAATTTTCTGCATAATATTTAGACCACACATTGCCCTTAGACAGGACATCTCCACTGCCTCCAACCGCCGCCTTGCTGCTGCATTCACAACCCAAGCTTCACACCCATATAAGAGTGTTGGTACTACTATACTTTCATACATTCCTTTCTTTGCCTCCATAGATAACGTTTTTTGACTCCACATATACTCAACGCACCACTCGCCTTTTTTCCCTCATCAGTTCTATGATTAACCTCATCCTTCATAAATCCATCCGCCGACACATCAACTCCCAAGTATCTGAAAACATTCACTTCTTCCATACTCTCCTCCCCAATTTGATATCCAATTTTTCTTTATCTAAATCATTTGATACCCTCATCACCTTACTCTTTCCTATGTTCACTTTCAACTTTCTACCTTTACACACACTCCCAAACTCATCCACTAACCTTTGCAATTTTTCTTTAGAATCTCCCATAAGCACAGTATCATCAGCAAAAATTAACTGTGTCAATTCTCATTTTGTATTTGATTCCCCATAATTTAATCCCACCCCTCTCCCAAACACCCTAGCATTTACTTCTTTTACAACCCCATCTATAAATATATTAAACAACCATAGTGACATTACACATCCCTGTCTAAGACCTACTTTTACCGGGAAGTAGTCTCCCTCTCTTCTACACACCCTAACCTGAGCCTCACTATCCTCATAAAAATTCTTTACAGCATTTAGTAACTTACCACCTATTCCATATACATGTACTTGCAACATCTGCCACATTGCTCCTCTATCCACTCTATCATATGCCTTTTCTAAATCCATAAATGCAATAAAAACTTCCCTACCTTATCTAAATACTGTTCACATATATGCTTCAATGTAAACGCTTGATCTGCACATCCCCTACTCACTCTGAAAGCTCCTTGCTCATCCGCAATCCTACATTCTGTCTTGCCTCTAATTCTTTCAATAATAACCCTACCGTACACTTTTCCTGGTATACTCAGTAAACTTATTCCCCTATAATTTTTACAATCTCTTTTGTCCCCCTTCCCTTTATATAAAGGGACTATACATGCTCTCCTCCATTCCCTAGCCACCTTCCCCTCTTTCATACATTTATTAAACAAAAGTACCAACCACTCCAACACTATATCCCTCCCTGCTTTTAACATTTCTGTCATGATCCCATCAGTTCCAGCTGCTTTACCCCCTTTCATTCTACGTAATGCCTCACGCACCTCCCCCACACTCAAATAATGCTCTTCTTCACTCCTAAAAGATGGTATACCTCCCTGACCAGTGCATGAAATTACTGCCTCTCTTTCTTCCTTAACATTTAAAAGTTCCTCAAAATATTCCCGTCATCTACCCAATACCTCCTTCTCCCCATCAACTAACTCCCCTACTCTGTTTTTAACTGACAAATCCATACTTTTTTTTACACATTTTCAAATGTAAAAAAAAAAAAGATCTACTTTTCTACATACTTTCAAATGTTGAAAAAACATATGTATACGTTTGGACCATTTACGGGTTAACTCACTCTAAAAAAATTTCTTATTTTCATTAAAATTTCTTGACAGTGCCTCTCCCACTCTATCATCTGCTCTCCTTTTGCACTCTCTCACCACTCTCTTCACCTTTCTTTTACTCTCCATATACTCTGCTCTTCTTATAACACTTCTGCTTTGTAAAAACCTCTCATAAGCTAACTTTTTCTCTTTTATCACACCCTTTACTTCATCATTCCACCAGTCACTCCTCTTTCCTCCTGCCCCCACCCTCCTATAACCACAAACTTCTGCCCCACATTCTAATACTGCATTTTTAAAACTCATCCAACCCTCTTCAACCCCCCCCCCCCTCCACTTCTCATCTTTGCACTAGCCCACCTTTCTGCCAATAGTCGCTTATATCTCACCCGAACTTCCTCCTCCCTTAGTTTATACACTTTCACTTCCCTCCTACTTGTTGTTGCCACCTTCCTCTTGTCCCATCTACCTCTTACTCTAACTGTAGCTACAACTAAATAATGATCCGATATATCAGTTGCCCCTCTATAAACATGTACATCCTTGAGCCTATCCATTAACCTTTTATCCACCAATACATAATCTAACAAACTACTTTCATTACGTGCTACATCATACCTTGTATATTAATTTATCCTCCCTTTCGTAAAATATGTATTACTTATTACCAAATCTCTTTCTACACATAGCTCAATTAAAGGCTCCCCATTTACATTTACCCCTGGCACCCCAAATTTACCTACTGCTCCCTCCACAACATTTTTACCCACTTTAGCATTGAAATCCCCAACCACAAGTACTCTCACACTTGATTCAAAACTCCCCACGCATTCACTCAACATTTCCCAAAATATCTCTCTCTCCTCTACACTTCTCTCTTCTCCAGGTGCATATACGCTTACTATAACCCACTTCTCACATCCAACCTGTATTTTACTCCACATAATCCTTGAATTAATACATTTATAGTCCCTGTTTTCCTGCCATAACTTATCCTTCAACATTATTGCTACTCCTTCTTTAGCTCTATCTCTATTTGAAACCCCTGACCTAATCCCATTTATTCCTCTCCACTGAAACTCGCCCACTCCCTTCAGCTTTGTTTCACTTAAAGCCAGGACATCCAGCTTCTTCTCATCCATAACATCCTCAATCGTCTCTTTCTTATCATTTGCACAACATCCACACACATTCAGACTTCCCACTTTGACAATTTTCTTCTTCTTATTCTATATATATATATATATATATATATATATATATATATATATATATATATATATATATATATATATATATATATATATATATATATATATATATATATATATATACACATACATACATATGCATACATATGCATACATATACATACATACATATACATACATATACATACATACATACATACATATACATACATACATATACATACATACATACATACATATACATACATATACATACATACATACATATACATACATACACACATTCCCGACATACTGGGTAGGGCATAATGTCAAACCTTTGCTATATAAACTACGTACATAGTTCTGTAATGTAATGTACAATCATTTATTTATTTATTTATTTATTCATGTCTTTGCAAATAGTACATTGAGATTTTGTATTTACAATAATGGGTTGCAATGCAAAGAGAGCCTCTATTACGCCTAGGCATTATGGGCCAACTTAACATTATTGGCTTACAGACTACTTAACACTAAAAATTTTGCCATAGCTGTACAGTAGAATATTAATTATATCATAGTTGTACAGTAGATTATTAATTATAAGTGAATCTAATTAATATAAGACAAAAGATATACAGGTCTCCCTCAACATTCACGAGGGTTAGGGGATCGCGAATGTTGAAAAACCGTGAATGTTTGGTGCCCCAATATATTGTAGGGAAATATAATACAATACTGCTTCCTTAACTTGTTGAACCATGAACAATCATAAAATACATGAAAACGTCATAAATTGTACTAAATATATACATGTTATGCTTTAATAACATGTATGTTATTAAATACCACAGACTCCACCAATGCCTCCACCACTTCCCCAACCACTGTGAGTCCCTACTACCCTCCCTCCGACCCCCGCAACTGGCAGCCAGCCCTCCCACCACTCAGTGTGGTGAGTGTTTTGTTTGTTCATTATTTGCTATTAAACTACAGTATAAATAATGTAAACCCATTCATGACTGCATATTGGAATGGCTATTCAGACAGGTATTAGACGGTGACATCATGTGTTTACTCTTGAACACAGCAAAGAATCAAACATTTCTGCTACTGCTAATAATAACAATAATAATAATAATAATAATAATAATAAATACGATATAATTGAAGAAGGAAATTGTACAAAAATACGAGGGAGTGGTTGACACATCGTCAGTGTAGCTTTGTTTATGCTGGAGTGAGCATTAGTCTCCCTGCTCTTACAAACATTTCACAATAATTCAGCAGTTGAGGCAGTGGTATTTAATAACATATATGTTATAAATAATAATAGTACATGTTACAATTAATAGCATGTATTATTATTATTATTAACATGTATGTTATTAAATACCATTGCCTCAGCCGCTGCCTCAATCACTGCCTCAACAGCTGCCTCAACCACTGCCTCAATCGCTGCCTCAACCACTGCCTCAACCACTGCCTCAACCACTGCCTCAACCACTGCCTCAATCGCTGCCTCAACCACTGCCTCAACCACTGCCTCAACCACTGCCTCAATCGCTGCCTCAACCACTGCCTCAATCACTGCCTCATCCACTGCCTCAATCGCTGCCTCAACCACTGCCTCAACCACTGCCTCAACCGCTGCCTCAATCGCTGCCTCAACAGCTGCCTCAACCACTGCCTCAATCGCTGCCTCAATCGCTGCCTCAATCGCTGCCTCAACCAATGCCTCAACCACTGCCTCAACCACTGCCTCAATCGCTGCCTCAATCACTGCCTCAATCACTGCCTCAACCACTGCCTCAATCACTGCCTCAACCACTGCCTCAACCACTGCCTCTACCACTGCCTCATTCGCTGCCTCAATCACTGCCTCAATCACTGCCTCAGTTGCTGCCTCAACCACTGCCTCAATCGCTGCCTCAACCACTGCCTCAACCACTGCCTCTACCACTCCAGTCACATTCAATCTACAAGCACCAAACACAATGAATTATTGTGAAATGTTTGTAAGAGCAGGGAGACTAATGCTCACTCCAGCATAAACAAAGCCACACTGACGATGTATCAACCACTCCCTCGTATTTTTGTACAATTTCCTTCTTCAATTATATCGTATTTATTATTATTATTATTATTATTATTATTATTATTATTATTATTATTATTATTTATTATTATTATATTACTATTATTATATTACTATTATTATATTACTATTATTACTATTATTATTACTATTATTATTACTCTTATTATTACTATTATTACTATTATTATTACTATTATTATTACTATTACTACTACTAATACTATTACTACTATTACTATTACTATTACTACTACTACTAGTACTACTATTACTACTAGTACTACTATTACTACTAGTACTACTATTACTACTAGTACTACTATTACTACTAGTACTACTATTACTACTAGTACTACTATTACTACTACTACTATTACTACTACTACTACTATTACTACTACTACTACTATTACTACTACTATTACTACTACTACTACTACTATTACTACTACTATTACTATTACTACTACTACTATTACTACTACTACTATTGCTGCTGCTGCTGCTGCTGCTGCTGCTGCTGCTGCTGCTGCTGCTGCTGCTGCTGCTGCTGCTGCTGCTGCTGCTGCTGCTGCTGCTGCTGCTGCTGCTGCTGCTGCTGCTGCTGCTGCTGCTGCTGCTGCTGCTGCTGCTGCTGCTGCTGCTGCTGCTGCTGCTGCTGCTGCTGCTGCTGCTGCTGCTGCTGCTGCTGCTGCTGCTGCTGCTGCTGCTGCTGCTGCTGCTGCTGCTGCTGCTGCTGCTGCTGCTGCTGCTGCTGCTGCTGCTGCTGCTGCTGCTGCTGCTGCTGCTGCTGCTGCTGCTGCTGCTGCTGCTGCTGCTGCTGCTGCTGCTGCTGCTGCTGCTGCTGCTGCTGCTGCTGCTGCTGCTGCTGCTGCTGCTGCTGCTGCTGCTGCTGCTGCTGCTGCTGCTGCTGCTGCTGCTGCTGCTGCTGCTGCTGCTGCTGCTGCTGCTGCTGCTGCTGCTGCTGCTGCTGCTGCTGCTGCTGCTGCTGCTGCTGCTGCTGCTGCTGCTGCTGCTGCTGCTGCTGCTGCTGCTGCTGCTGCTGCTGCTGCTGCTGCTGCTGCTGCTGCTGCTGCTGCTGCTGCTGCTGCTGCTGCTGCTGCTGCTGCTGCTGCTGCTGCTGCTGCTGCTGCTGCTGCTGCTGCTGCTGCTGCTGCTGCTGCTGCTGCTGCTGCTGCTGCTGCTGCTGCTGCTGCTGCTGCTGCTGCTGCTGCTGCTGCTGCTGCTGCTGCTGCTGCTGCTGCTGCTGCTGCTGCTGCTGCTGCTGCTGCTGCTGCTGCTGCTGGCGGCTGTAGCTGAAATGTTTGATTCTTTGCTGTGTTCAAGAGTAAACACATTATGTCACCGTCTAATACCTGTCCGAATAGCCATTCCAATATGCAGTCATGAATGGGTTTACATTATTTATACTGTAGTTTAATAGCAAATAATGAACAAACAAAACACTCACCACACTGAGTGGTGGGAGGGCTGGCTGCCAGTTGTGGGGGTCGGAGGGAGGGTAGTAGGGACTCGCAGGTGGCGGGAAACTTAAATATGATTTGGCGGTTGGGAATTCGCAAATGTGTGAAGCCCGTGAAAGTTGAAAACGTGAATGTTGAGAGAGACCTGTATTCATATATTCAAAAAATGCTTTTGTGAAAACAATGATTCAATTATATTCCTGTCAACAATGGATGAAAGGTTCAAAGTAATTGTTGAAATTATGATGTGGGAATAACATAAGTGAGTAAGTGTGTACTGAGTATTTAGCAGTTAATCTAGGGTGATTAAGTGGCTTTTGAGAAGTCTTAAATTGATTTTCAGACTGGGTTACTTTAGTATCTTCTGGTAATGAATTCCAAATTTTGGGGCCCTTTATGTGCATAGAGTTTTTACACAGTGTGATATGGACACGAGGTATATCAAAAAGAGATCTGTGTCTCGTGTTGTGGTCATGTGTCCTGTTAAGGTTGATTAGGAGAAGTTTGAGTGGGGGGTTTATATTTGTGTGTATTGTTCTGTGTATGTAGTAGGCACATGAATAAGTATGGATGTTCTTAATGGTAAGTAGATTCAGACTTCTGAAAATTGGTGGAGTATGCTGGCGGAAGTGGGAATTTATTATCATTCTTACTGCTGCCTTTTGCTGGGTTATTAGAGGTTTTAGGTGATTGGATGTTGTTGATCCCCATGCACAAATTCCATATGTAAGATAAGAGTATATGAGTTTATGGTACAGTGCCAGGAGAGCTGATTGTGGAACGTAGTACCTTACCTTTGATATTTCATTCTTTTTACCATAATTTACTTCTATTGATATATTTTAATCATTTATGTACTGTATATTATGTATACATGGCAGTGAACTGTATTGTAAATTTTACATCTTATGCAGTATCATATGTTACTGTTATCTTTAAGTATTGTCGACACAGTGGAATGGGAGAATACCACTGGTAGTGTCATTTTGCCAGAATGTACTACAGGTCCGCCATCACAAATCCGGCAATCAGTTATTCGGTTCCTTCAGTTATTCGGCACTAATTTTGGCTAGCATAAAAAAAACCAACCATACCCCAGCCGGGATTGAACCCGCGGTCAGAGAGTCTCAAAACTCCAGACCGTCGCGTTAGCCACTAGTGGCTAACGCGACGGTCTGGAGTTTTGAGACTCTCTGACTGCGGGTTCAATCCCGGCCGGGGTATGGTTTGTTTGCAATCGTGTCATTACGATTTCGTGAGTCGAGTCATTTGGCTAGCATAATTTCAAATTTCCAGGGTCGCCACACCAACCTGCTGGTACTATTTGGTGGTGCTACTTGCTGCATAAGTCATTCCAATTTCTTTTTCTCCATTTATTGTTTTAACCTGCTTACTTTTAGCCCTAGCCATGGTTCCAATGAATAAAAGAAATGCTTCTCATTATGTAAAGCACCTACACAGTACATTATCCATTAAAGATAAGGTGGCTTTGAAGCCACTGTCAGTTGTCATGATCTCAGTCTCATGAAGCAGGAGAATATGCTTTATTATTATGCTAATATCAACACTACAGCTTATTTGCCTATCACAATTGATCTAATATGACATAATAAACAATATAAGTAACATAAAACATGTTAAATACTCCAGAATGAATGATTGGCTTAACACCGAGTAGTTCAACGGAGGTATGAAGAGGATATGGTATTCAAGTACCATTCTCCTATCCCTGTCTTGGGGGCTTATATTAGAGAAAACGGAGTATAGCACAGGGCTAACTGTGATATACACTCGTACTGCACCATAAACCTGAAACAAAAAAGTTATTTTCTCTCTATAGATTATCACACATAGCATATGTGTAGAGAACCTAGGATAACCCAAAAAAAGTCTACATAGCTTATTTTTAGTACCTGGCTTGGGTTAGACGTATATAATTTTTGGTAAATACAGTGGAACCTCTACTTGCGAGAGTGTCCACGTGCGAGCTTTTCCAAATACGAGCAGTCGATGGGTCGATTTTTTGCTTCCATACGCGAGCAAAATTTCCACAAGCGAGCAGACCTCAAGGCAGGTTCCTTGACACTGGTGAGAAGCTCATGCTCTTGATCTCGGGAATTGTATCTCATTTGTTTGTTGGACTATCTTATTGAAACTTGGGCAATGTATGATGGAAAGATGCTTCTTAACGTACACCAAAATGAAAGAAATCTAAGCATAAATAATGGAGTTCACTTCTCAGCAATTAGTCACCCCTTAGTTGTAATTTCGAATGGTTTTTATGGTTGTATTCTCGTTTTTTTGGTCTCATTTGATAGAATGGAAGATAAATTACAGAAATAGATATGATTTTGATTGCTTTCACGACAAAAAGAACCTTGAAATAGAGCTCAACCTAGGAGAAATGTTCCATTGCTTGGCTGTTTCAGTGTAAACATGTGACGTCACAGTAAATCTTATATTTTTTGTGTGAATAAAAATTACAAATTATTTATATAATAATAATGATAATAATAATAATAATAATAATAATAATAATAATAATAATGAAAGAAATCTAAGCATATATAATGGAGTTCACTTCTCAGCAATTAGCCACCCCTTAGTGGTATTTTTGTATGGTTTTTATGGTTGTTTTTATGGTTTTTATGTTTATAGAGGGACAACTGATATATTGGATCATTATTTAGTTGTAGCTACAGTTAGAGTAAGAGGTAGATGGGACAAGAGGAAGGTGGCAACAACAAGTAGGAGGGAAGTGAAAGTGTATAAACTAAGGGAGGAGGAAGTTCGGATGAGATATAAGCGATTATTGGCAGAAAGGTGGGCTAGTGCAAAGATGAGAAGTGGAGGGGGGGGGGGTTGAAGAGGGTTGGATGAGTTTTAAAAATGCAGTATTAGAATGTGGAGCAGAAGTTTGTGGTTATAGGAGGGTGGGGGCAGGAGGAAAGAGGAGTGACTGGTGGAATGATGAAGTAAAGGGTGTGATAACAGAGAAAAAGTTAGCTTATGAGAGGTTTTTACAAAGCAGAAGTGTTATAAGAAGAGCAGAGAATGTGGAGAGTAAAAGAAAGGTGAAGAGAGTGGTGAGAGAGTGCAAAAGGAGAGCAGATGATAGAGTGGGAGAGGCACTGTCAAGAAATTTCAATGAAAATAAGAAAAAAATTGGGAGTGAGTTAACCCTTTCAGGGGCCGTCCCATAGATCTACGGCTTCACGTTGAGTGTCCAAACCGTAGATCTACGCCAAAATTCTAGCACCGTCAAATTTAGTGCGAAAGTGCTTATAGGCCTACATGTGAGAGAACGGGTCTGCGTGGTGGGTGTGCGCCGTAAACAAAAAATCTAGGCGCCCGCATAGCATTGTGGGAACGCCGGCTCAGTTACCCTTGTTCACCATGCCTCGTCGCAAGTCAGCTCTCACTCCACGGAAAATTGGGACTCTACTCTTCATATCTGATAGTTCGGACATTGATGGAAGTGGAAATGAAGACGAATTCTTTGGCTTTGATCAGTTAGTGACCGAAAGGAATGACCAGGATATCGATAATAGTGCAGAAAACTCTGACGATCCTCAACCTTCTACCTATGGTGTGGGCACTCCTCAGTCACGGTCAGTTGTACCTCAATGCAAGAGAAAACTAATATTTTCACGTGGCCTGGCCTCTGACTTCAGTTACGATGATGATAGTGACGTGGATTGTGATTTTATTGCGCTTGACGATCATTCGAGTAGTGATAGTGAGGAATCATATTCACCAGTGAAGCGTCGGTATGTACGCCGCCACATGCGCTCGGGTAGTGTACCCTATGCTGTGCCCAGGGGACGGAGTACATCCCGGAGTACATCCCGTGGCCCTACACCAGGTTTAGATAGTGATAGTGAGGATGATGTGGCTACAATTGGCATGGATAGACCACAGGCATCAGCAGATGGTGGTAGTGGTGATGGTAGTGCAACTGCCATGCGTGACTCACCAGCCCAGGCTGGGACCCACGCTGCTGACTCCTCAGTTCAAGGACAAAGCGGAGCATCAGCCACCAGCCCACCACAACCACAACCACCCGCACAACCAGCCTATGATGTCCAGTATCCACCAGCAAACCGTATCTGGGATTGGCAGCAAAATCCCAATTTTGTTCCCAAGCCCCACCATTTTGATGACTCTCAAAGTGGAATTCTACCTACTTGTCCCCTTGGAACCACGGCCAATGAACTGAAATTCTTTGAATTATTCTTTGACCAGCCATTGATGGAAACTATTGTCAGGGACAGTAATAAGTATTTTGAGTACACCATGGCAAATACGATCATATCACCACAGTCAAGACTACACCGGTGGAAAGAGATGACTGTTGCAGAAATGTATTTGCTTTTTGCAACAATAATGCTTATGCCTCGTGTCTATAAGCATAATATAAAAGCATACTGGTCCACAGATCAGCTAATTTCTACCCCGGTCTTCAGTGAAGTCATCCCAGTGAACAGGTTTATTTTACTGTTACGTATGTTGCACTTTCTGACAAAACCAGGCCTGACAGAAGTGACAGGTTATACAAGATTAGAAATGTTTTTATGTATCTCAAACAAAAGTTCAGCATATACTTTTATCCATTCAAGAATGTTGTAATTGATGAGTCTTTGATTTTGTTCAAAGGTAGACTGTCATTCAAGCAGTATATACCGAGCAAGAGGAAACGCTTTGGTATAAAACTGTTTGTACTCTGTGACTGTGACAGTGGCCTGGTGTTGGATAATGTTGTATACACGGGAAGTAAAACATTGAAAGATACCAAGATGTTATTGGGTATCTCAGGTGACGTAGTGAGAAACATGATGGCACCTTATCTTGGTAAGGTGCATACATTATATACCGATAACTGGTACACAAGCCCATTACTCAGTGATTTCTTGCAAGTGAACAAGACAGATGTGTGTGGCACAGTGTGTTCTAATCGTAAACATATGCCCAGGCTCAATGCAGGTGCTCGTGGTGATGACGTGCAAGTGTTTACTGCCAATGACATCATGGCATTATGATGGCATGACAAACGAGATGTCACATTGTTGACAACCATTCACCATAATGAAATGCAAGACAGTGGCAAAGTTGATCGAGTGACTAATGAACATATTTGAAAACCAGTGATAGTGATTGATTATACACAAAACATGCGCTTGGTTGACAAATGTGACATGCAGATTGGTTTTGTTGATTGTGTTCATCAGAGTTACAAGTGGTACATGAAACTTTTCTTCCATCTCATGGACATTTCAATGCTCAGTGCATATAATATGTTCCAAATAAAGACTGGCAACAGACCACCGTATGGTGAATTTTGTTTGTCTGTTGTCAGACAACTCATAATGAAGTACCAGGTAAGAACACCTGCTATACAACAAGGTCCTCGAATTCCTCAGGATATACCCAAGCGTTTGAGGAGGGAAGGTGATCATTTCATAATACAGCTTCCTTCAACTCAGAAGAAATTTGCTCACAAGAGATGCATCATCTGTGCACAAACAAAACGACGGCAACGAAGACACAAAGACACTCGGTTTATGTGTGAGGAATGTAAGGTGCCTCTGTGCATGGTGCCTTGTTTCAAGGAGTTCCACAAGCTCCAGCAGTTTTAAAACCATGTCCAGTGATTGTAAATATATGATAGAACATTAGTATTATACAATATTTGTGCATGTTTATTGTAATAAACAACAGTGGTAAACAATAATATGATAATAACTTTAGTGCGGTTATCGTGTTCAATATAGTGAGTTTATATATATACAGGAGGGCCCCGCTTTACGGCGTTCCGCTTTACGGCGTTCCGCTAATACGGACATTTCAAATTATGACCAAAACTCACTATACGGCTCCCCCCACCTGACTTTCTAATACGGTCACCGTGCCCCACCCTGTTTGTTTACATTCTCCATGAGCTCAGTAAGCACTAAGTCTCTCCATTTTGTCTGGAAACTCCAAAATTTCAAATGTTTTTAAAAGTTATTTCATATTTTATATATACTCTGATAATTATACTTATGTATACCTGTACCTAAATAAACTTACATACATCAAGTCATTTAAATGTCGTATATTACGTTAATATACACATTTTCATTAATCCATCCATGATATTTTTTTCAAAATTATATAATAAACACGATGCATAACATATAAATAAGATAAATACACCCCACAGTAGAATAAATAAACATAAATGTGAGATGTGAGCAGACGACTTCCACAAGTGACGCCATAATAACAGTAGTCACCCAGTCTCATTAAATGTCGTATATTACGGTAATATACACATTTTCATTAATCCATCCATGATATTTTTTTCAAAATTATATAATAAACACGATGCATAACATATAAATAAGATAAATACACCCCACAGTAGAATAAATAAACATAAATGTGAGCTGTGGTAGCAGACGACTTCCACAAGTGGTGATAATAACAATAGTCACCGAGTCTCATTAAATGTCGTATATTACGGTAATATACACATTTTCATTAATCCAGCCATGATATTTTTTTCAAAATTATATAATAAACACGATACATAACATAAAAAGATGATAAATACACCCCACAATAGAATAAATAAACATAAATATAAGATGTGGGAGCCTGGTTTGTTTACTCTGTGCCTGGCCTGTCACCTCTCATGTACTCATTCTTTCTCTCTCTCATTTATTCGTTTTATCTCATTTACTTACTCCTGACCCTACATTAAGACTACAAATATTTTAAGGTAAGTAATGAGTGAACTGTATATACATTTTATTGCTCTGGGATGCTTAAATATCATAGAATAGTATGTGTGGGTGGGGTGGCCTGGTGAGGCTATTACAATACATACCACACTTGATTTCTTACAATAAATACTACTTGTCTCACCCTAGATTAAGACTATAAATATTTTAAGGTAAGTAATGAGTGCACTATGTGTGTATTGTACCTTTTTATTGTTTTTTGATGCCTGGTTCTATTGCTAACTTAATATATGTTAGTGTAAACTTGTTATCTAGTGTTTGTATGCATTTATAAGTGGAAAAAAAGGGTGTTCCACTTTACGGCGATTTCCGCTTTACGGCGGTAGCCTGGAACCTAACCTGCCGTATAAGTGGGGCCCTCCTGTACATTATATACAGTATTGGTCTCTCAGGCCCCAAATGTTAGTAGGAAAAGAAAAAAATTGGAAAAGAAAAGAAAACACTACAAAAACTGCTGAATAAAGTAATTCGCGTATGTGGAATTCGTCGATGTTGCCGCCACCACATCATTTTGGACAAACTTCTTGGCACTATATCTCGGTAAGAACTGATGAGAATTTTTTTTTTTTGTCTTATTACCTTCACAAAAATATGCTCTTCAATTCTGTAAGAAAAATAATTTTTTTTTTTTTTTTTTTTTTTTTTTTTTTTTTTTTTTTTTTTTTTTTTTTTTTTTTTTTTTTTTTTCAAAATTTCTTGGACACTGGAGCACACTTCAGATTTTGGCCTTGGACCCTGATGGGGTTAAAGAAGTTAAGAAAGCCTAGGGAACGTATGGATTTGTCAGTTATAAACAGAGTAGGGGAGTTAGTAGATGGGCAGAGGGAGGTATTAGGTAGATGGCGAGAATATTTTGAGGAACTTTTAACCCTTTGACTGTCGAAGGGCCAAATCCTGAAGTTGCTTCTGGTGTCGCAAAATATTCGAAAAAAAAAAAAATTATTTTTTCTTATGAAATGATAGAGAATCTTTTCCCGATTGTAAAGACACCAAAAAAACGAAATTTGATGGAAAACTGACGGAATTACGCTCTCGCGAAGTTAGCGACTTCGGCGATATTTAAAAATCGGCAATTTCGCCCACTTTGAGCCCTATTTTCGGCTAATTCCGTTATTCCAGTCAACCAAACTCATAACTATTTCTTCAGAACAATATTTTTTCTATCGATTGAGTACAAGAAACTGCCCATTTACCGATTTCAACTACCCAATAACATGGTCAGAAATTTGCAATTTGGCCAATTTCACGAAAATTAAAAAATACGACAATTTCAAAATAAGGTCCAGAATGAACAATGCAGACATTCCTGGCTCTAAAATAACATTTTCTTTGTTCATCAGTCATGTCTCCAGGTCCCTGTGATATTTCTCTTGCTTTTTTATTTTGAAATTTTATTCAAACAGAAAATAGAAGATTTACTGTTATGCAGACTACTGCAATACTGTAATAATTGTAAAAATTACATCAACCCATTCATGACTGCGTATTAGAATGGCTATTTGGACATTTATTGGACAATGACATCATTTGTTCACTTTTGAACATCGGCAAAAATCAAACATTTCCTGTACTTTGTGCTCCATTTCCAGGTACTTTTTATAGTAAAATTAATCAAAATCACCTCCATTTCTATAATATAGTTTCCATTCTATCAAATGAGACCAAGAAAACGAGAATACAACCACAAATACTATACGAAAATAGACCACAAAGTCGGCATTTTAATTAAAAAAAACGGTCGGAGTTTTTTTTTTCTCATTATGCACTGCGTGCTCCAGGATTTTTTTTATGTGGTGCACACTGACCACACAGACCCATTCTCTCACATGTGGGCCTACTAGCTTTCTCCTGCCTGATTTGAAGCCGCTAGAATTTATGAGTATATATACGTCAAACACGGTACCTCGCAAACATATATATACGGCCGCGACAGTCAAAGGGTTAAATGTTGAGGAAGAAAGGGAGGCGGTAATGTCATGCACTGGCCAGGGAGGTATACCATCTTTTAGGAGTGAAGAAGAGCAGATTGTAAGTGTGGGGGAGGTACGTGAAGCATTACATAGAATGAAAGGGGGGTAAAGCAGCTGGAACTGATGGGATCATGACAGAAATGTTAAAAGCACGGGGGGATATAGTGTTGGAGTGGTTGGTACTTTTGTTTAATAAATGTATGAAAGAGGGGATGGTACCTAGGGATTGGCGGAGAGCATGTATAGTCCCTTTATATAAAGGGAAGGGGGACAAAAGAGATTGTAAAAAATTATAGAGGAATAAGTTTATTGAGTATACCAGGAAAAGCGTACGGTAGGGTTATTATTGAAAGAATTAGAGGTAGGACAGAATGTAGGATTGCGGATGAGCAAGGAGGTTTCTGAGTGGGTAGGGGATGTGTAGATCAAGTGTTTACATTGAAGCATATATGTGAACAGTATTTAGATAAAGGTAGGGAAGTTTTTATTGCATTTATGGATTTAGAAAAGGCATATGATAGAGTGGATAGGGAAGCAATGTGGCAGATGTTGCAAGTACAGTGGACCCCCGCATAACTATCACCTCCGAATGCGACCAATTATGTAAGTGTATTTATGTAAGTGTGTTTGTACGTGTATGTTTGGGGGTCTGAAATGAACTAATCTACTTCACAATATTCCTTATGGGAACAAATTCGGTCAGTACTGGCACCTGAACATTCTTCTGGAGTGAAAATATCGTTAACCGGGGGTCCACTGTACATGTATATGGAATAGGTGGTAAGTTACTAAATGCTGTAAAGAGTTTATATGAGGATAGTGAGGCTCAGGTTAGGGTGTGTAGAAGAGAGGGAGACTACTTCCCGGTAAAAGTAGGTCTTAGATAGGGATCTGTAATGTCACCATGGTTGTTTAATATATTTATAGATGGGGTCGTAAAAGAAGTAAATGCTAGGGTGTTTGGGAGAGGGGTGGGATTAAATTATGGGAAATCAAATACAAAATGGGAATTGACACAGTTAATTTTTGCTGATGATACTGTGCTTATGAGAGATTCTGAAGAAAATTGCAATGGTTAGTGGATGAGTTTGGGAGTGTGTGTAAAGGTAGAAAGTTGAAAGTGAACATAGAAAAGAGTAAGGTGATGAGGGTATCAAATGATTTAGATAAAGAAAAATTTGATATCAAATTGGGGAGGAGGAGTATGGAAGAAGTGAATGTTTTCAGATACTTGGGAGTTGACGTGTCGGCGGATGGATTTATGAAGGATGAGGTTAATCATAGAATTGATGAAGGAAAAAAGGTGAGTGGTGCGTTGAGGTATATGTGGAGTCAAAAAACGTTATCTATGGAGGCAAAGAAGGGAATGTATGAAAGTATAGTAGTACCAACACTCATATAGGTGTGAAGTTTGGGTTGTGAATGCAGCAGCTAGGAGGCGGTTGGAGGCAGTGGAGATGTCCTGTCTAAGGGCAATGTGTGGTGTAAATATTATGCAGAAAATTCGGAGTGTGGAAATTAGGAGAAGGTGTGGAGTTAATAAAAGTATTAGTCAGAGGGCTGAAGAGGGGTTGTTGAGGTGGTTTGGTCATTTAGAGAGAATGGATCAAAGTAGAATGACATGGGGAGCATTTAAATCTGTAGGAGAAGGAAGGCGGGGTAGGGGTCGTCCTCGAAAAGGTTAAAAGGAAGGGGTAAGGGAGATTTTGTGGGCGAGGGGCTTTGACTTCCAGCAAGCGTGCATGAGCGTGTTATATAGGAGTGAATGGAGACGAATGGTATTTGGGACCTGACGATCTGTTGGAGTGTGAGCAGGGTAATATTTAGTGAAGGGATTCAGGGAAACCGGTTATTTTTATATAGCCGGACTCGAGTCCTTGAAATGGAAAGTACAATGCCTGCAGTATAATGGAGGGCTTTTGGGATATTAGCAGTTTGGAGGGATATGTTGTGTATCTTTATACGTATATGCTTCTAAGCTGTTGTGTTCTGAGCACCTCTGCAAAAACAGCGATTATGTGTGAGTGAGGTGAAAGTGTTGAATGATGATGAAAGTATTTTCTTTTTGGGGATTTTCTTTCTTTTTGGGTCACCCTGCCTTGGTGGGAGACTGCCGACTTAGTGAAAACAAATAAATATATATATGTATATATAAAATATAGGGAGGTACCACCTCTAGAACTGTCGTAGGGACCCTCATCCTCAGAGAAAAGAATAAACTTGCTTCAGGGAAAACTCAAGGTTCTCCCTGAAGCTGTTTGATAATTTTCTCCTACCACCCCCTATATTTCAAGTATGTTTTATTTAAAGACAAAATACATTGGCCAAACATTCACAAAAATACAACAGAAAGTAAAACAACATAGGTAACTCAGAGCTACATCTCGAATACTTCGTCCAGCTCCCCTGCGGTGGGCCGCGTGCCCAGAATGCTGCAGGCATTTCCTCTCTGGATCGCAACACTGAGTCTGTGAAAGAGGAAGCTGGTCGCCCTGTGGTCCTTGGTTTCTATGATGAGCTTTTCACCTAGCTCTTTGAGGAACTTTAGAGCACACTTGCCCCATGCTCCAAGGAATGAAGCTATAGCAAGGGGGAAAGTCTTCATATTTTTGGATCTTCTGGGTCTCCCTGTGGCTGGCAGCTCCACCCCCTTCCACTATGGAGTATGGCAAGTAGGTGTCTGCCAACGTAGCAGCACAGGTGTAGTCCCAGGCAATCTGCTTTCCATCCTTCCAGGGTAGCATAGTGGCTCCATCAGGATGCTTTTGACTCCCATCAGACCTCTGTACTTGGGGTTCCCGTTGAGCTGGGCTGCGGCGAGGCTTCTCTTTATTATGTCATTGACCTCCTCATGTCTGGCATACTTCCCTTCTGCTGTGTGACACACGAGACCATGAAGTCCAAATTGATCAGCTGTCGCCCTGCCGCAAATACACCTATGTTCGGTGAGGATGGGGCGGCTAGGTGAAGAGTAACACCAATCCAAATGGCCTGTGGGTCGAGACGGGTGCCCAGGGAGGAATTGGGAACAGCTAACAGGAAATCTCCTGAGTGTGCTGCCTTCACTGCCAGGAGACGAGCTTTACTCTTTCCTGAAGCATTATAGAGCATTGTGTTGGCGATTTTTTCCATGATCGGTTTGTCCCAGTGGTACTGTTTGTGCTGTTTGGGAGGAGCTGGTCTACTGGAGGAGTCTGTAAGGGTGTCCCACCGAATCGCTGCTTCAGTAAACCTGGGGTCTTGAGCTCCTACCACGTCTCTCAAGCGTTCGGGCACTATCTTCTTGACTAATGCACTGGAAGCCAAACACGAAGACAGAAAAGCAGGTAAAGCAACATGCGTTGCTTTACGCACCCCTATACCTCCCAGTCGCACTGGGAGGGTTGCCTGATCCCATTGCTCATCCTCTAGTGACAGGTTCAGTGCCTTCTTAAAAGTTGATCTCAGGTGTGCATCATATTCATCGAGTGTTCAGTTGTCAAAAGAGGGTGCACACCTCAAGAAGTAAGTGAGTCTTGGCATAGTAAGACACCTTGTGAGGAGATACAGAGCATCATGGGCATCAAGATCGCTTATTCTCTCCTCCATTCTCATCAGGTCATTTAATTTGTCCCTGAGGACAGTATCAATGGCCTGGTGACCCAGCGGTGCCCCCAAGAGGGTACTGTTGGATGGAGTTGTAGTTGAGACTTCTGGGAGGATTCTTCGCACAGCATTGATTATTTCCTGGTTTGCTGTGATGATTTCACACTTGGAGGGATTGAGGACGAGTCCCAAGTCTTCTCCCTGTGTTTTCACCAGTTGTAGGTCCCCCACCAGGGACTCTTCAGTACCTGCCAGAGTGCCGTCATCCAGGTACCAGATATTGAGCTCACTGCATAGGCTGGAAGTTAGTTCTCTTACTGCCAAGCAGAAGAGAAGTGGAGCGAGTGGGTTACCCTGCTGAACACCCTCTGATGATTGAATTTCATGTTCTCCAAACAAAAGAATTGAGGGTTTGCTGTAGCCGGCTGAAATGAAGAGAAAGAGACTGGGGAACCAAACCCGAACAGCTGGCAAATATATATATATATATATACAGGAGGGCCCCGCTTTACGGCGTTCCGCTTTACGGCGTTCCGCTAATACGGACATTTCAAATTATGACCAAAACTCACTATACGGCTCCCCCCACCTGTCTTTCTAATACGGTCACCGTGCCCCACCCTGTTTGTTTACATTCTCCATGAGCTCAGTAAGCACTAAGTCTCTCCATTTTGTCTGGAAACTCCAAAATTTCAAATGTACCTAAATAAACTTACATACATTTTTAAAAAAGTTATTTCATATTTTATATATACTCTGATAATTATACTTATGTATACCTGTACCTAAATAAACTTACATACATCGAGTCATTTAAATGTCGTATATTACGTTAATATACACATTTTCATTAATCCATCCATGATATTTTTTTCAAAATTATATAATAAACACGATGCATAACATATAAATAAGATAAATACACCCCACAGTAGAATAAATAAACAAATGTGAGATGTCGTAGCAGACGACTTGCACAAGTGGTGATAATAACAATACCGAGTCTCATTAAATGTCGTATATTACGGTAATATACACATTTTCATTAATCCATCCATGATATTTTTTTCAAAATTATATAATAAACACGATACATAACATAAAAAGATGATAAATACACCCCACAATAGAATAAATAAACATAAATATAAGATGTGGGAGCCACATAACTTGTACAAGTGACGGCAAGAATAACATTTTCTCTAATCTAACATAAGAGTAAATGTGTTACTGGGGGTAACTGTAGAAAATTATTCCTTTCGTATGTATGTAAGTAAGTTTATTCAGGTATACACAAATACAGTTACATAGATTATCATACATAACAACATACGTGTAGAGAACCTAGGATAACCCAAAAAAGTCAGTGTGACTTATTTCCATTGCCTTCACTCAGAGCTTCATTTCTTCTCAAAATGATGTTACATGAGAATGGGAGTGTTCTTCTTTATTAATTCTACCGTATCAATGTAGAGACAACCTGTACACAATGTAACTTGTACACAAACCAGATGTGTACATTTCGTTTGTTTACAAAACTTACCTTCCCCTGGTTTGTTTACATAACTGCGCCTGCCCCCTCTCATGTACTCATTCTTTCTCTCATTTATTCGTTTTATCTCATTTACTTACTCCTGACCCTACATTAAGACTACAAATATTTTAAGGTAAGTAATGAGTGAACTGTATATACATTTTATCGCTCTGGGATGCTTAAATATCATAGAATAGTATGTGTGGGTGGGGTGGCCTGGTGAGGCTATTACAATACATACCACACTTGATTTCTTACAATAAATACTACTTGTCTCACCCTAGATTAAGACTATAAATATTTTAAGGTAAGTAATGAGTGCACTATGTGTGTATTGTACCTTTTTATTGTTTTTTGATGCCTGGTTCTATTGCTAACTTAATATATGTTAGTGTAAACTTGTTATCTAGTGTTTGTATGCATTTATAAGTGGAAAAAAAGGGTGTTCCACTTTACGGCGATTTCCGCTTTACGGCGGTAGCCTGGAACCTAACCCGCCGTATAAGTGGGGCCCTACTGTATATATATATATATTATATATATATATATATATATATATATATAATATATATATATATATATATATATATATATATTGTATATATATATATATATATATTTTTTATTATCACACCGGCCGATTCCCACCAAGGCAGGGTGGCCCGAAAAAGAAAAACTTTCACCATCATTCACTCCATCACTGTCTTGCCAGAAGGGTGCTTTACACTACAGTTTTTAAACTGCAACATTAACACCCCTCCTTCAGAGTGCAGGCACTGTACTTCCCATCTCCAGGACTCAAGTCCGGCCTGCCGGTTTCCCTGAATCCCTTCATAAATGTTACTTTGCTCACACTCCAACAGCACGTCAAGTATTAAAAACCATTTGTCTCCATTCACTCCTATCAAACACGCTCACGCATGCCTGCTGGAAGTCCAAGCCCATCGCACACAAAACCTCCTTTACCCCCTCCCTCCAACCCTTCCTAGGCCGACCCCTACCCCGCCTTCCTTCCACTACAGACTGATACACTCTTGAAGTCATTCTGTTTCGCTCCATTCTCTCTACATGTCCGAACCACCTCAACAACCCTTCCTCAGCCCTCTGGACAACAGTTTTGGTAATCCCGCACCTCCTCCTAACTTCCAAACTACGAATTCTCTGCATTATATTCACACCACACATTGCCCTCAGACATGACATCTCCACTGCCTCCAGCCTTCTCCTCGCTGCAACATTCATCACCCACGCTTCACACCCATATAAGAGCGTTGGTAAAACTATACTGTCATACATTTCCCTCTTTGCCTCCAAGGACAAAGTTCTTTGTCTCCACAGACTCCTAAGTGCACCACTCACTCTTTTTCCCTCATCAATTCTATGATTCACCTCATCTTTCATAGACCCATCCGCTGACACGTCCACTCCCAAATATCTGAATACGTTCACCTCCTCCATACTCTCTCCCTCCAATCTGATATTCAATCTTTCATCACCTAATCTTTGTGTTATCCTCATAACCTTACTCTTTCCTGTATTCACCTTTAATTTTCTTCTTTTGCACACCCTACCAAATTCATCCACCAATCTCTGCAACTTCTCTTCAGAATCTCCCAAGAGCACAGTGTCATCAGCAAAGAGCAGCTGTGACAACTCCCACTTTGTGTGTGATTCTTTATCTTTTAACTCCACGCCTCTTGCCAAGACCCTCGCATTTACTTCTCTTACAACCCCATCTATAAATATATTAAACAACCACGGTGACATCACACATCCTTGTCTAAGGCCTACTTTTACTGGGAAAAAATTTCCCTCTTTCCTACATACTCTAACTTGAGCCTCACTATCCTCGTAAAAACTCTTCACTGCTTTCAGTAACCTACCTCCTACACCATACACTTGCAACATCTGCCACATTGCCCCCCTATCCACCCTGTCATACGCCTTTTCCAAATCCATAAATGCCACAAAGACCTCTTTAGCCTTATCTAAATACTGTTCACTTATATGTTTCACTGTAAACACCTGGTCCACACACCCCCTACCTTTCCTAAAGCCTCCTTGTTCATCTGCTATCCTATTCTCCGTCTTACTCTTAATTCTTTCAATTATAACTCTACCATACACTTTACCAGGTACACTCAACAGACTTATCCCCCTATAATTTTTGCACTCTCTTTTATCCCCTTTGCCTTTATACAAAGGAACTATGCATGCTCTCTGCCAATCCCTAGGTACCTTACCCTCTTCCATACATTTATTAAATAATTGCACCAACCACTCCAAAACTATATCCCCACCTGCTTTTAACATTTCTATCTTTATCCCATCAATCCCGGCTGCCTTACCCCCTTTCATTTTACCTACTGCCTCACGAACTTCCCCCACACTCACAACTGGCTCTTCCTCACTCCTACAAGATGTTATTCCTCCTTGCCCTATACACGAAATCACAGCTTCCCTATCTTCATCAACATTTAACAATTCCTCAAAATATTCCTTCCATCTTCCCAATACCTCTAACTCTCCATTTAATAACTCTCCTCTCCTATTTTTAACTGACAAATCAATTTGTTCTCTAGGCTTTCTTAACTTGTTAATCTCACTCCAAAACTTTTTCTTATTTTCAAAAACATTTGTTGATAACATCTCACCCACTCTCTCATTTGCTCTCTTTTTACATTGCTTCACCACTCTCTTAACCTCTCTCTTTTTCTCCATATACTCTTCCCTCCTTGCATCACTTCTACTTTGTAAAAACTTCTCATATGCTAACTTTTTCTCCCTTACTACTCTCTTTACATCATCATTCCACCAATCGCTCCTCTTCCCTCCTGCACCCACTTTCCTGTAACCACAAACTTCTGCTGAACACTCTAACACTACATTTTTAAACCTACCCCATACCTCTTCGACCCCATTGCCTATGCTCTCATTAGCCCATCTATCCTCCAATAGCTGTTTATATCTTACCCTAACTGCCTCCTCTTTTAGTTTATAAACCTTCACCTCTCTCTTCCCTGATGCTTCTATTCTCCTTGTATCCCATCTACCTTTTACTCTCAGTGTAGCTACAACTAGAAAGTGATCTGATATATCTGTGGCCCCTCTATAAACATGTACATCCTGAAGTCTACTCAACAGTCTTTTATCTACCAATACATAATCCAACAAACTACTGTCATTTCGCCCTACATCATATCGTGTATACTTATTTATCCTCTTTTTCTTAAAATATGTATTACCTATAACTAAACCCCTTTCTATACAAAGTTCAATCAAAGGGCTCCCATTATCATTTACACCTGGCACCCCAAACTTACCTACCACACCCTCTCTAAAAGTTTCTCCTACTTTAGCATTCAAGTCCCCTACCACAATTACTCTCTCACTTGGTTCAAAGGCTCCTATACATTCACTTAACATCTCCCAAAATCTCTCTCTCTCCTCTGCATTCCTCTCTTCTCCAGGTGCATACACGCTTATTATGACCCACTTCTCGCATCCAACCTTTACTTTAATCCACATAATTCTTGAATTTACACATTCATATTCTCTTTTCTCCTTCCATAACTGATCATTTAACATTACTGCTACCCCTTCCTTTGCTCTAACTCTCTCAGATACTCCAGATTTAATCCCATTTATTTCCCCCCACTGAAACTCTCCTACCCCCTTCAGCTTTGTTTCGCTTAGGGCCAGGACATCCAACTTCTTTTCATTCATAACATCAGCAATCATCTGTTTCTTGTCATCCGCACTACATCCACGCACATTTAAGCAACCCAGTTTTATAAAGTTTTTCTTCTTCTCTTTTTTAGTAATTGTATACAGGAGAAGGGGTTACTAGCCCATTGCTCCCGGCATTTTAGTCGCCTCATACGACACGCATGGCTTACGGAGGAAAGATTCTTTTCCACTTCCCCATGGACAATAGAAGAAATAAAAAAGAACAAGAGCTATTTAGAAAAAGGAGAAAAACCTAGATGTATGTATATGTATATATGCATGTGCGTGTCTGTGAAGTGTGACCAAAGTGTAAGTAGGAGTAGCAAGATATCCCTGTTATCTTAGCGTGTTTATGAGACAGAAAAAGAAAAAGAAACCAGCAATCCTACCATCATGCAAAACAGTTACAGGTTTTTGTTTCACAGTCACCTGGCAGGACGGTAGTACTTCCCTGGGTGGTTGCTGTCTACCAACCTACTACCTCTATATATATATATGTATATATGTATATATGTATATATGTATATATATATATATATATATATATATATATATATATGTATATATATGTATATATATATATACAGTGGACCCCCGCATACCGATGGCCTTACATAACGTTAAATCCGCATACCGATACATTTTATCGCTAAGATTTTGCCTCGCATACCGCTAAAAAACCCGCTCAACGCTGTTCGTCCGAGACGCGTCTAATGTGCGGCCTTAGCCAGCCTCACATGTTCCGCCGGTGGCATTGTTTACCAACCAGCCTCCGCGGTAACATCCAAGCATACAATCGGAACATTTCGTATTATTACAGTGTTTCTGGTGATTTTATCTGCAAAATAAGTGACCATGGGCCCCAAGAAAGCTTCTAGTGCCAACCCTACAGGAATAAGGGTGAGAATTACAATAGAGATAAAGAAAGAGATCATTGATAAGTATGAAAGTGGAGTGCGTGTCTCCGAGCTGGCCAGGTTGTATAGTAAACCCCAATCAACCATCGCTACTATTGTGGGCAACAAAAAGGCAATCAAGGAAGCTGTTCTTGCCAAAGGTTTAACTGTGTTTTCGAAACAGAGATCGCAAGTGATGGAAGATGTTGAGAGACTGTTATTGGTGTGGATAAATGAGAAACAGATAGCAGGAGATAGCATCTCTCAAGTGATCATAAGTGAAAAGGCTAGGAAGTTGCATGAGGATTTAATTAAAAAAATGCCTGCAACTAGTGATGATGTGAGTGAATTTAAGGCCAGCAAAGGTTGGTTTGAGAGATTTAAGAGGCGTAGTGGCATACATAGTGTGATAAGGCATTGTGAGGCTGCCAGTTCGGACCACAAAGCAGCTGAAAAATATGTGCAGGAATTCAAGGAGTGCATAGAAACTGAAGGACTGAAACCTGAACAAGTGCTTAATTGTGATGAAACAGGCCTGTTTTGGAAGAAAATGCCAAGCAGGACCTACATTACTCAGGAGGAAAAGGCACTCCCAGGACATAAGCCTATGAAAGACAGGCTTACTCTGTTGATGTGTTCCAATGCTACTGGTGATTGCAAAGTGAAGCCTTTATTAGTGTATCACTCTGAAACTCCCAGACCGTTCAGGCAAAAGAATGTCCTCAAGGAAAATTTGTGTGTGCTGTGGAGGGCAAACAGTAAGGCATGGGTCACTAGGGACTTTTTCTATGACTGGTTACACCATGCATTTGCCCCCAATGTGAAAGATTACCTAACTGAAAAGAAATTAGAACTTAAGTGCCTCCTGGTGTTAGACAATGCCCCTGGTCATCCTACAGACGTGGCAGAGCGACTTTATGGGGACATGAAATTCATTAAGGTGAAGCTTTTGCCTCCTAATACCACCCCTCTCCTGCAGCCCATGGACCAGCAGGTTATTACAAACTTCAAAAAACTGTACACAAAAGCTCTGTTTGAAAGGTGCTTTGTAGTGACCTCAGAAACTCAACTGACTCTAAGAGAGTTTTGGAGAGATCACTTTAATATCCTCAATTGTGTAAACCTTATAGGTAAGGCTTGGGAGGGAGTGACTAAGAGGACCTTGAACTCTGCTTGGAAGAAACTGTGGCCAGAATGTGTAGACCAAAGGGATTTTGAAGGGTTTCAGGCTAACCCTGAGAATCCTATGCCAGTTGAGGAATCCATTATGGCATTGGGAAAGTCCTTGGGGTTGGAGGTTAGTGGGGATGATGTGGAAGAGTTGGTGGAGGAGGACAATGAAGAACTAACCACTGATGAGCTGATAGATCAGCTTCAACAGCAAGAGGCCAGACCTGAGGAAACTGGTTCGAAGGAGGGGAGAGAGAAATTGAAGAAATTGCCTACTACAAAGATTAAGGAAATCTGTGCAAAGTGGCTTGAAGTGCAAACCTTCATGGATGAAAATCACCCTCACACAGCTATTGCAAGCCGTGCTGGTGACTATTACACTGACAATGTTGTGAAACACTTTAGGGAAGTCATAAAGGAACGAGAGGTACAGGCCACTATGGACAGATATGTAGTGCGACAAAACTCCAGTGACTCTGAAGCTGGTCCTAGTGGCATTAAAAGAAGAAGGGAAGTAACCCCAGAAAAGGACTTGACACCTCAAGTCTTAATGGAAGGGGATTCCCCTTCTAAACACTAACACACTCTCCTCCTCCCATCCCATCAATCATCACCAGATCTTCAATAAAAGTAAGTGTCATGTAATTTTGCATGCCTTTTTCAGTTTGTGTGTATTAAAATTAATATTTCATGTGGTAAAATTTTTTTTTTTCATACTTTGGGGTGTCTTGCATAGATTAATTTGATTTCCATTATTTCTTATGGGGAAAATTCATTCGCATAACGATAATTTCGCATAACAATGAGCTCTCTTGCACGGATTAATATCGCTATGCGGGGGTCCACTGTATATATATATATATATATATATATATATAGATATATAGATATATATATATATATATATATGTATGTACGTATGTATGTATGTATGTATGTATGTATGTATGCATGTATGTATGTTTGGGGGTCTGAAATGGACTAATCTAATTCACAATATTCCTTATGGGAACAAATTCGGTCAGTACTGGCACCTGAACATACTTCAGGAATGAAATAATATCGTAAACCGGGGGTCCACTGTGTGTGTGTGTGTGTGTGTGTGTGTGTGTGTGTGTGTGTGTGTGTGTGTATATATATATCTATATATATATATATATATATATATATATATATATATATATATATATATATATATATATTATTTATTATCACACTGGCCGATTCCCACCAAGGCATGGTGGCCCGAAAAAGAAAAACTTTCACCATCATTCACTCCATCACTGTCTTGCCAGAAGGGTGCTTTACACTACAGTTTTTAAACTGCAACATTAACACCCCTCCTTCAGAGTGCAGGCACTGTACTTCCCATCTCCAGGACTCAAGTCCGGCCTGCCGGTTTCCCTGAATCCCTTCATAAATGTTACTTTGCTCACACTCCAACAGCACGTCAAGTATTAAAAACCATTTGTCTCCATTCACTCCTATCAAACACGCTCACGCATGCCTGCTGGAAGTCCAAGCCCCTCGCACACAAAACCTCCTTTACCCCCTCCCTCCAACCTTTCCTAGGCCGACCCCTACCCCGCCTTCCTTCCACTACAGACTGATACACTCTTGAAGTCATTCTGTTTCGCTCCATTCTCTCTACATGTCCGAACCACCTCAACAACCCTTCCTCAGCCCTCTGGACAACAGTTTTGGTAATCCCGCACCTCCTCCTAACTTCCAAACTACGAATTCTCTGCATTATATTCACACCACACATTGCCCTCAGACATGACATCTCCACTGCCTCCAGCCTTCTCCTCGCTGCAACATTCATCACCCATGCTTCACACCCATATAAGAGCGTTGGTAAAACTATACTGTCATACATTTCCCTCTTTGCCTCCAAGGACAAAGTTCTTTGTCTGCACAGACTCCTAAGTGCACCACTCACTCTTTTTCCCTCATCAATTCTATGATTCACCTCATCTTTCATAGACCCATCCGCTGACACGTCCACTCCCAAATATCTGAATACGTTCACCTCCTCCATACTCTCTCCCTCCAATCTGATATCCAATCTTTCATCACCTAATCTTTTTGTTATCCTCATAACCTTACTCTTTCCTGTATTCACCTTTAATTTTCTTCTTTTGCATACCCTACCAAATTCATCCACCAATCTCTGCAACTTCTCTTCAGAATCTCCCAAGAGCACAGTGTCATCAGCAAAGAGTAGCTGTGACAACTCCCACTTTGTGTGTGATTCTTTATCTTTTAACTCCACGCCTCTTGCCAAGACCTTCGCATTTACTTCTCTTACAACCCCATCTATAAATATATTAAACAACCACGGTGACATCACACATCCTTGTCTAAGGCCTACTTTTACTGGGAAAAAATTTCCCTCTTTCCTACATACTCTAACTTTAGCCTCACTATCCTCGTAAAAACTCTTCACTGCTTTCAGTAACCTACCTCCTACACCATACACTTGCAACATCTGCCACATTGCACCCCTATCCACCCTGTCATACGCCTTTTCCAAATCCATAAATGCCACAAAGACCTCTTTAGCCTTATCTAAATACTGTTCACTTATATGTTTCACTGTAAACACCTGGTCCACACACCCCCTACCTTTCCTAAAGCCTCCTTGTTCATCTGCTATCCTATTCTCTGTCTTACTCTTAATTCTTTCAATTATAACTCTACCATACACTTTACCAGGTATACTCAACAGACTTATCCCCCTATAATTTTTGCACTCTCTTTTATCCCCTTTGCCTTTATACAAAGGAACTATGCATGCTCTCTGCCAATCCCTAGGTACCTTACCCTCTTCCATACATTTATTATATATATTATTATATATATTATATATATTATATTATATTTATATATATATATATATATAGTATATATATATATATATATATATATATATATATATATATATATATATATATATATATATATATATATATATATATATATATATATATATACATACACATACATACGTACATATACAGTGGACCCCCGGTATTCGATATTAATCCGTTCCTGAGAGCTCATCGAATACCGATAATATCAAAAACCGAATCAATTTTCCTCATAAGAAATAATGGAAATCAAATTAATCCGTGCAAAACACCCAATAGTATGAAAAAAAAATTTACTGCATGAAATATTAAGTTTAATGCAATAGAATAATTACAATAACAATAAAATAATTGATACTTACCTTTAATGAAGATCTGGTGATGATTGATGGGATGGGAGGAGGAGAGAGGTGTTAGTGTTTAGAAGGGGTAGGGGAGTTTCGGTGGGGGGGGAAATAAATGGGTTTAAATCTGGAGTATCTGAGAGAGTTAGAGCAAAGGAAGGGGTAGCAGCAATGTTGAAGGATCAGTTATGGAAGGAGAAAAGAGAATATGAATGTGTAAATTCAAGAATTATGTGGATTAAAGTAAAGGTTGGATGCGAAAAGTGGGTCATAATAAGCGTGTATGCACCTGGAGAAGAGAGGAATGCAGAGGAGAGAGAGAGATTTTGGGAGATGTTAAGTGAATGTACAGTGGACCCCCGCATAACGATATTAATCCGTTTATGAGAGCTCATTGTTATGTGAAATTATCGTTATGCGAATAAATTTTCGCCATAAGAAATAATGGAAATCAAATTAATCCATGCAAGACACCCAAAAGTATGAAAAAAAAAATTTTACCACATGAAATATACATTTTCCTACACACAAAGAGAAGGATACATGCACAATAGTAGAGTAGTACATGCACAATATATATTGTGCATGTACTACTCTACTAAATGAAGAATAAATGACACTTACCTTTATTGAAGATGCAGCAATGACTGATGAGACACTGTGTCCTGGGAGTGCCTTTTCCTCCTGAGTACTGTAGGTCCTGTTTGGCATTTTCTTCCAGAACAGGCCTTATCACACTGTGTATGCCACTACAATTCTTAAATCTCTCAAACCAACCTTTGCTGACTTTAAATTCACCAATATGAGCACTAGTTCCAGGCGTTTTTCCCTGTTCACCTGGGTGTTAGTCGACTGGTGTGGGTCGCATCCTGGGAGACAAGATTAAGGACCCCAATGGAAATAAGTTAGAGAGTCCTCAATGATGCACTGACTTTCTTGGGTTATCCTGGGTGGCTAACCCTCCGGGGTTAATCGTTTCTCGGTAATTGATGAGATTAAGACACATGATTAAGACACATGATTAAGACACCATTCGTACACATTCTCGGTAATTGTTTCACATTAAGCCACACCAACAACACTCTCTCCACATCTTCGATTAATACAGCTGATGGTGGTGCAGCAACAACAACAGCTGTGGTGCAGCTGACCATGGTGCAGCAGCAGCTGTGGTGCAGCAACAGCTGACCATGGTGCAGCTGCAGCTGTGGTGCAGCAGCAGCTGTGGTGCAACAGCTGACTGGTCCAATGTATCAGCTGACCGTGGTGCAGCAGCAGCTGACTGTGGTACGATAGTACAGTGGACCCCCGCATAACGATCACCTCCGAATGCGACCAATTATGTAAGTGTATTTATGTAAGTGCGTTTGTACGTGTATGTTTGGGGGTCTGAAATGGACTAATCTACTTCACAATATTCCTTATGGGAACAAATTCGGTCAGTACTGGCACCTGAACATACTTCTGGAGTGAAAAAATATCGTTAACCGGGGGTCCACTGTATTTATCACCCTTTTTACCACAGGGTCGGCACTAGAAGCTTTCTTTGGGCCCATGGTGGCTTATTTAGCAGTTACAAGCACTATAAATAATGGAATAATACAAAATGTATCGAATGTATGCATGCAACCGGCTACCCTGGCTTGTAAACAATGACGGTAAGGCAGGCGCTCAGGCTGGATGGACAGGTTCGGGACAGGTTCGGGATGAGTCATGTTTAGAAACAGCTAATGGTGCAACAGCAGCTGATCGTGGTGCAGCAGCAGCTGACTGATCCAGCAACGGCTGACTGGTCCAGCAACAGCTGACTGATCCAGCAACAGCTGACTGATCCAGCAACAGCTGACTGGTCCAGCAACAGCTGACTGGTCCAGCAACAGCTGACTGATCCAGCAACAGCTGACTGATCCAGCAACAGCTGACTGATCCAGCAACAGCTGACTGGTCCAGCAACAGCTGACTGGTCCAGCAACAGCTGACTGATCCAGCAACAGCTGACTGATCCAGCAACAGCTGACTGGTCCAGCAACAGCTGACTGATCCAGCAACAGCTGACTGATCCAGCAACAGCTGACTGATCCAGCAACAGCTGACTGATCCAGCAACAGCTGACTGATCCAGCAACAGCTGACTGGTCCAGCAACAGCTGACTGGTCCAGCAACAGTTGACTGATCCAGCAACAGCTGACTGGTCCAGCAACAGCTGACTGATCCAGCAACAGCTGACTTATCCAGAAACAGCTGATCGTGGTGCAGCAGCAGCTAACTGATCCAGCAACAGCTGACTGGTCCAGCAACAGCTGATCGTGGTGCAGCAGCAGCTGACAGATCCAGCAACAGCTGACTGGTCTAGCAACAGCTGATCATGGTGCAGCAGCAGCTGACTGATTCAGCAACAGCTGACTGGTCCAACAACAGCTGATCGTGGTGCAGAAGCAGCTGACTGATCCAGCAACAGCTGACTGGTCCAACAACAGCTGATCGTGGTGCAGAAGCAGCTGACTGATCCAGCAACAGGTGACTGGTCCAGCAACAGCTGATCGTGGTGCAGCAGCAGCTAACTGATCCAGCAACAGCTGACTGGTCCAGCAACAGCTGATTGTGGTGCAGCAGCAGCTGACTGGTCCAGCAACAGCTGATTGTGGTGCAGCAGCAGCTGACTGATTCAGCAACAGCTGACTGGTCCAACAACAGCTGATTGTGGTGCAGAAGCAGCTGACTGATCCAGCAACAGCTGACTGGTCCAGCAACAGCTGATCGAGGTGCAACAGCAGCTGACTGATCCAGCAACAGCTGACTGATCAAGCAACAGCTGACCGTGTTGCAGCAGCAGCTGACTGTGGTATGATAGTATTTCTCACCCTTTTTACCACTGGGTTAGCACTAGAGGCTTTCTTGGGGCCCATGGTCACTTATTTTGCAGATGAAATCACCAAAAACGCTGTAATACGAAATGTTCCGATTGTATGCCTGGATGTTACCGCGGAGGCTGGCTTGTAAACAATGCCACCGGCGGAACATGTGAAACTGGCTCAGGCCGCACATTAGAAGCGTCTCGGACGAATAGCCTTGAGCGAGTTTTTTAGCGGTATGCGAGGCAAAATTTTTGTGATAAAATGTATCGGTATGCGGATTTAACGTTATGTGATGCCAACGGTATGCGAGGGTCCACTGTATAGGAGCCTTTGAACCAAGTGAAAGAGTAATTGTGGTTGTGTACGAAAGGTATATAATACCGACAAGATGAGAGTAAGACACATGTGCAACATCTGGGTATCTTTATTGTAGACGTTTCGCCATCCAGTGGCTTTATCAATACAAATTCCAGGACAGTCTTCAAGTTATGTCCTGGAATTTGTATTGATAAAGCCACTGGATGGCGAAACGTCTACAATAAAGATACCCAGATGTTGCACATGTGTCTTACTCTCAGTAATTGTGGTAGGGGACCTGAATGCTAAAGTAGGAGAAACTTTTAGAGAGGGTGTGGTAGGTAAGTTTGGGGTGCCAGGTGTAAATGATAATGGGAGCCCTTTGATTGAACTTTGTATAGAAAGGGGTTTAGTTATAGGTAATACATATTTTAAGAAAAAAGATTTACTGTTATGCAGACTACTGCATTATTGTAATAATTGTATAAATAATGTCAAGCCATTTTTGACTCTGTACTGGAATTTAGACTGGCAGGCGCACACGTATTAGTGATGTCATTTGTTTACTCTTGGGCTTCGCTAATGAATAGAACATTTTCGCTACCGTGAGCGCAATTTCAAGATACTTTTCATCATGAAAGCAATCAGAAGCATATTTATTTCTGTAATATATCTTTCATTCTATCAAATGAGACCGAAAAAATGAGAATATAACCATAAAAACATACAAAAATATACCGCTAGGCAGCCACTAATGGCTGAGAAGTGAACTAAGCTATTTATGGTCTGATTTTCATTTTTGGTGTACGTGAAGAAGTATCTTTCCATCATACATTGCCCAAGTTTGAATAAGATAACCCAACAAACAACTGAGAAAATAATATAATAATAATATCTTTATTTACTACACCTACATGTACAAGGTATACTGGCCTAGCTGACATCAGTGACATACAGTGGAACCTCAAATATCGAACTTTCTTCGGTCCAGAAGGCTGTTCGAGTGCCTTTACCGAATGAATTTATTCCCATCAGGAATAATGTAAATTAGATTAGTCCATTTCAGACCCTCAAAAATGCACTTATAAAAGCACTTACAAAAATACACTTACATAATTGGTTGTGTTGGGAGCAGTTCGATTTTTGAGGTTCCACTGTACTACTGTATAGAAAGCCGCTTGTTATGCTGAGTACGTATTTCAAGAAAATTAGGCCAGTGTCCCAGGATAACGCCCACACTAGTCGGCTAACACCCAGGTACCCATTTACTGATGGGTGAACATAGACAACAGGTGTAAAGAAACGCCTAATGTTTCTACCCTGGCTGGGAATCGAATATTTACCAAAAATGATATATGGCTAACCTAAGCCAGGTACTAAAAATAAGCCACGTTGACTTTTTTTGGGTTATCCTAGGTTCTCTACACATACGCTGCTACGTGTGATAATCTATATAGAGAAAATAACTTTTTTGTTTCAGGTTTATGGTGCAGTACGAGTGTATATCACGGTTAGCCCTGTGCTACACTCCGTTTTCTCTTAATATAAGCCCCCAAGACAGGGATAGGAGAATGGTACTTGTATACCATATCCTCTTCATACCTCCATTGAACTGCTTGGTGTTAAGCCAAATATTATTCATTCTGGAGTATTTAACATGTTTTATGTTATTTATGTTGTTTCTTATGTCATATTAGATCAATTGTGATAGGCAAATAAGCTGTAGTGTTGATATTAGCATAATAATAAAGCATATTCTCCTGCTTCATGAGACTGAGTTCATGGCAACCAACAGTGGTTTCAAAGCCACCTTATCTTTAATGGATAATGTACTGTGTAGGTGCTTTACATAATGAGAAGCATTTCTTTCATTTGTTGGAACCATGGCTAGGGCTAAAAGTAAGCAGGTTAAAACAATAAATGGAGAAAAAGAAATTGGAATGACTTATGCAGCAAGTAGCGCCACCAAACAGTACCAGCAGGTTGGTGTGGCGACCCTGGAAATTTGAAATTATGCTAGCCAAAATTAGTGCCGAATAACTGAAGGAACCGAATAACTGATTGCCGGATTTGTGATGGCGGACCTGTATTAGATGAATTGTGATAGATAAATAAGCTGTATAGCGATATTAGCATCATATTGAAGATGTGACAACTCTGCTTCGTGTGTAATACCTTTTGGTTCATGAGCGGCTCTGAGACAGAGAGACAAGCAGACAGAATGACGGACACACAGGTAGACAGAAAGACAGACACACGGGTAGGCAGACAGATATACAGGCAGACAAATACAGACAGATTTTTGTGCAACAGTGAAAACAAATAGAGAGAGTTTGAGAGTAAGAGCCTTTCTTGCCTTCTTGCCACAATCTCCAGTGCAAAATTCAGACTTCCTCTTAGGGACCATGGTGAAATTTACTGTCCAGTTAATACAGTATGATGCTGCTGATAGGGCAGGGTAACTCAAACTGATGCTGCCTGCATGGCGCATTGCCGCCACGAGTATCGTCAAATATTGTTCAGTGGTATGTATCAGCCGGCCCAGCCCAGCTGCCAGATGTACAGTCGTAAGTCAACTGGACGTATGTCGAGCAGGTCGTAAGTCGGATGGTAGGTGTATACAGTGTATATACATGTACAGTGGAACCTCGGTTTTCATATGCTCTAATCTGTATGTAAAACTATAGTTATTCTCTATAAAACATATTTTTTGTTAATATTTTTGGGTGTCTGGAACAGATTAATTGGATTTACATTATTTATTATGGGAAATATTAACAAAAAATACATTTTATAGAGAATAACTATAGTTTTACATACAGACTAGGGCATATGAAAACCGAGGTTCCACTGTAAATGTGTATATTTTTTTCACCAAACCGGCCGTATCCCACTGAGGGAGGGAGTCATATATAATTGTCATATATATGTCATTTTATAAAAAAAAACATTTATTCAAGTTTCTCGAGTATAGTACTTGTGTGTATTTTAAATAATATTCCGTGAAGATATTATAGGTTGGATAAAAACAGTTTATGGGCTGGTTTCTGAAAACTTGATCTTTTGTAGGTGATACTTGAATGTGGTGGCTCGTAAACAAATGTATTTTTTCAATGCTGGTCTTTGATGAGTAAGTATTTTGTATAGTTATATACATGAGAGAGTGGGTGAGATGTTATCAACAAATTTTGTTGAAAATAAGAAAAAGTCTTGGAGTGAGATTAACAAGTTAAGAAAGCCTAGAGAACAAATGGAATTTGTCAGTTAAAAATAGGAGAGGAGAGTTATTAAATGGAGAGTTAGAGGTATTGGGAAGATGGAGGGAATATTTTGAGGAATTGTTAAATGTTGATGAAGATTGGGAAGCTGTGATTTCGTGTATAGGACAAGGAGGAATAACATCTTGTAGGAGTGAGGAAGAGCCAGTTGTGAGTGTGGGGGAAGTTCGTGAGGCAGTAGGTAAAATGAAAGGGGGTAAGGCAGCCGGGATTGATGGGATAAAGATAGAAATGTTAAAAGCAGGTGGGGATATAGTTTTGGAGTGGTTGGTGCAATTATTTAATAAATGTATGGAAGAGGGTAAGGTACCTAGGGATTGGCAGAGAGCATGCATAGTTCCTTTGTATAAAGGCAAAGGGGATAAAAGAGAGTGCAAAAATTATAGGGGGATAAGTCTGCTGAGTATACCTGGTAAAGTGTATGGTAGAGTTATTATTGAAAGAATTAAGAGTAAGACAGAGAATAGGATAGCAGATGAACAAGGAGGCTTTAGGAAAGGTAGGGGGTGTGTGGACCAGGTGTTTACAGTGAAACATGTAAATGAACAGTATTTAGATAAGGCTAAAGAGGTCTTTGTGGCATTTATGGATTTGGAAAAGGCATATGACAGGGTGGATAGGGGGGCAATGTGGCAGATGTTGCAAGTGTATGGTGTAGGAGGTAGGTTACTGAAAGCAGTGAAGAGTTTTTACGAGGATAGTGAGGCTCAAGTTAGAGTATGTAGGAAAGAGGGAAATTTTTTCCCAGTAAAAGTAGGCCTTAGACAAGGATGTGTGATGTCACCATGGTTGTTTAATGTATTTATAGATGGGGTTGTAAGAGAAGTAAATGCGAAGGTCTTGGCAAGAGGCGTGGAGTTAAAAGATAAAGAATCACACACAAAGTGGGAGTTGTCACAGCTGCTCTTTGCTGATGACACTGTGCTCTTGGGAGATTCTGAAGAGAAGTTGCAGAGATTGGTGGATGAATTTGGTAGGGTGTGCAAAGAAGAAAATTAAAGGTGAATACAGGAAAGTGTAAGGTTATGAGGATAACAAAAAGATTAGGTGATGAAAGATTGAATATCAGATTGGAGGGAGAGAGTATGGAGGAGGTGAATGTATTTAGATATTTGGGAGTGGACGTGTCAGCGGATGGGTCTATGAAAGATGAGGTGAATCATAGAATTGATGAGGGGAAAAGAGTGAGTGGTGCACTTAGGAGTCTGTGGAGACAAAGAACTTTGTCCTTGGAGGCAAAGAGGGGAATGTATGAGAGTATAGTTTTACCAACGCTCTTATATGGGTGTGAAGCATGGGTGATGAATGTTGCAGCGAGGAGAAGGCTGGAGGCAGTGGAGATGTCATGTCTGAGGGCAATGTGTGGTGTGAATATAATGCAGAGAATTCGTAGTTTGAAAGTTAGGAGGAGGTGCGGGATTACCAAAACTGTTGTCCAGAGGGCTGAGGAAGGGTTGTTGAGGGGGTTCGGACATGTAGAGAGAATGGAGCGAAACAGAACGACTTCAAGAGTGTATCAGTCTGATGTGGAAGGAAGGCGGGGTAGGGGTCGGCCTAGGAAAGGTTGGAGGGAGGGGGTAAAGGAGGTTTTGTGTGCGAGGGGCTTGGACTTCCAGCAGGCATGCGTGAGCGTGTTTGATAGGAGTGAATGGAGACAAATGGTTTTTAATACTTGACGTGCTGTTGGAGTGTGAGCAAAGTAACATTTATGAAGGGATTCAGGGAAACCGGCAGGCCTGACTTGAGTCCTGGAGATGGGAAGTACAGTGTCTGCACTCTGAAGGAGGGGTGTTAATGTTGCAGTTTAAAAACTGTAGTGTAAAGCACCCTTCTGGCAAGACAGTGATGGAGTGAATGATGGTGAAAGTTTTTCTTTTTCGGGCCACCCTGCCTTGGTGGGAATCGGTCAGTGTGATAATAATAAAATATAAATAATAAATATACATATTATAATAATGAGACATAAGTGCAGTACACTACAGCTGATCTCCAGCACAGATCATTCATAAAAACTGAACACACTGTAGTTTGTGGTGTTTTTTTTTTTCTCACCCATGGAGTGGAATGTGTTTATTTGTACGTGTTTTGTCATTAGTGTTTGTAATCCCATTTTGCAGTCATTTTTTTTTCTGTACACATTGCCTTTTCTTTCTCTATTCTTTACCTCCTTTTCCCCCCATTCTCAATCCTTTCTTTTGCTTTGGTACCCAATGAACCTTAAAATTCCTTCCCTACCTTGACTGGTGATGGTGCGGCAGTGGAACGACATCCACACACTTTACGGTGAGTAAATATCAACCTTTGTTTACATGTTTCAGTTGTTGCATGTTGGGAGGGTTTTCCTACATGGTATCTTTATTTCATAGTTGCCAGTTGAACAGTTATTGATAAGATAACATCAATTCATATGTCAATAAATTCCTTACAAAATATTATCATTACCATTAACATTGAAAGATTTAATTACATTTGTCATTGAAAATTATTTCCCCATAAAAGATGAATAGATTATTAATGGAGAGAATATTGGAAAAGTAAACAATTAATTTGTCCCATGTTCTATGTATCTAGTGTGAGAAGCAATAGCTTTTGCTGAGGATCTTGATATGAGTAACTAGCACTGTGTTCATCATAGCTTGAGTGCTTCACCAGTGAGTGCCTCACCAGTGAGTGCCTCACGAGGTGCCACCAACTAGGATTGCTTGTATGTATTATACATTAAAATCTCTGCAGAAATGTTCCCTAACTTTATGCACATCATAAATTGCATACCTCTCTGCATATAGTAACTCATACTCTAAGTAAACTTCAATTGCTTCCTTTTGCTTGAGACCATCAGTGAAGAATGTGACACACCAAGTTGGTACAATATTAGTCTAATGAACACTGATCAGTATAACAACACACACGACCACAGAAAGAAGCACAGGATGTAACACAAGTTTCAAACTTAAACATTCTTAAGAGGGACTTTGTAGTCTTGCCTTTATGCATGTATTGCTACATTTATTACTATTGTATCTTGCACATTGTTACCTTAGACTAAATGATGTCAAATAGCAACATTGTACAAAGGTGCTAGTATAGTCTGTACAACATTTTACAAAGATAAAGGAATTTAACCTGTAAAATTTATTACAAAGTGAAGCTTATGTAACCAGTTTAAGGATATGTTGCAAGACTAAAAAATCTACAACTTGCAATGTATTTGATAAACAATGGAAATAAAAAAAAATATCAGTTATGTATTGTTTGCTAAATTAAAAAAAAATCAATAAGAAATCAAAATTTCTTGACATAGTTTCATCAAAAAAAATTAATCATGCTATGTATCAGATAATAATACAGCATACAGTTTTAAAAAAAAAAATGTCACTTTAATAAAAATTAGCAAAAATAAAATGGAAAATGGCATGTAAATCGTGTTTGGTAAGATCTTGCTGTAAATAAAGAAAATTTACTCTAGGATATTCTTTTAAAATAATGAGTACATATAAATGCGTAAATAAGCAAGGATAAGATTGATCGAGTCCTTGTGAACACTGGAGAAATATTTTAAAAACATGTTTTATGTCTGAAGTTTGTCTGATGATAATTTAACGTGAAAATATACAAGACTTTTCAAAGAAAATTTACTGACAAATGATAAAAGTGAAGTACAAATCAAATAAAAAACAGTACTTACCACTTCCTGTGTACGGCATGCAAGTGTACGGCATGCAAGTGTACAACATGCAAGTGTACGGCATGCAAGTGTACGGCATGCAAGTGTACGGCATGCAAGTGTACGGCATGCAAGTGTACGGCATGCAAGTGTACAACATGCAAGTGTACGGCATGCAAGTGTACGGCATGCAAGTGTACAGCATGCAAGTGTACAACATGCAAGTGTATAACATGCAAGTGTACAACATGCAAGTGTATAACATGCAAGTGTACAACATGCAAGTGTATAACATGCAAGTGTATAACATGCAAGTGTATGGCATGCAAGTGTACAACATGCAAGTGTACAACATGCAAGTGTACAACATGCAAGTGTACAACATGCAAGTGTATAACATGCAAGTGTACGGCATACAGGTGTATAACATGCAAGTGTACAACATGCAAGTGTACAACATGCAAGTGTACGGCATGCAAGTGTACAACATGCAAGTGTACGGCATGCAAGTGTACAACATGCAAGTGTACAACATGCAAGTGTATAACATGCAAGTGTACGGCATGCAAGTGTACAACATGCAAGTGTATAACATGCAAGTGTACAACATGCAAGTGTACAACATGCAAGTGTATAACATGCAAGTGTATAACATGCAAGTGTACGGCATGCAAGTGTACAACATGCAAGTGTACAACATGCAAGTGTATAACATGCAAGTGTATAACATGCAAGTGTACAACATGCAAGTGTACGGCATGCAAGTGTACAACGTGCAAGTGTATAACATGCAAGTGTGTAACATGCAAGTGTACAACATGCAAGTGTACAACATGCAAGTGTATAACATGCAAGTGTACAACATGCAAGTGTACGGCATGCCAGTGTATAACATGCAAGTGTACAACATGCAAGTGTACAACATGCAAGTGTATAACATGCAAGTGTACGGCATGCAAGTGTATAACATGCAAGTGTACAACATGCAAGTGTACAACATGCAAGTGTACAACATGCAAGTGTATAACATGCAAGTGTACAACATGCAAGTGTACAACATGCAAGTGTACAACATGCAAGTGTACAACATGCAAGTGTACAACATGCAAGTGTACAACATGCAAGTGTATAACATGCAAGTGTACAACATGCAAGTGTACGGCATGCAATTGTACAACATGCAAGTGTACAACATGCAAGTGTATAACATGCAAGTGTACAACATGCAAGTGTACAACATGCAAGTGTATAACATGCAAGTGTACAACATGCAAGTGTACAACATGCAAGTGTATAACATGCAAGTGTACAACATGCAAGTGTACAACATGCAAGTGTATAACATGCAAGTGTACAACATGCAAGTGTATAACATGCAAGTGTATAACATGCAAGTGTACAACATGCAAGTGTACAGCATGCAAGTGTATAACATGCAAGTGTACAACATGCAAGAGTATGGCATGTAAGTGTACAACATGCAAGTGTACAACATGCAAGTGTATAACATGCAAGTGTATAACATGCAAGTGTACAACATGCAAGTGTACAACATGCAAGTGTATAACATGCAAGTGTATAACATGCAAGTGTACAACATGCAAGTGTATAACATGCAAGTGTACAACATGCAAGTGTACAACATGCAAGTGTATAACATGCAAGTGTACAACATGCAAGTGTATAACATGCAGGTGTACAACATGCAAGTGTACAACATGCAAGTGTACAACATGCAAGTGTATAACATGCAAGTGTATAACATGCAAGTGTATAACATGCAAGTGTACAACATGCAAGTGTATAACATGCAAGTGTATGGCATGCAAGTGTACAACATGCAAGTGTACAACATGCAAGTGTACAACATGCAAGTGTACAACATGCAAGTGTATAACATGCAAGTGTACAACATGCAAGTGTATAACATGCAAGTGTATGGCATGCAAGTGTACAACATGCAAGTGTATAACATGCAAGTGTATAACATGCAAGTGTACAACATGCAAGTGTACAACATGCAAGTGTATAACATGCAAGTGTACAACATGCAAGTGTACAACATGCAAGTGTATAACATGCAAGTGTACAACATGCAAGTGTATGGCATGCAAGTGTACAACATGCAAGTGTACAACATGCAAGTGTATAACATGCAAGTGTATAACATGCAAGTGTATAACATGCAAGTGTATAACATGCAAGTGTACAACATGCAAGTGTATAACATGCAAGTGTACAACATGCAAGTGTACAACATGCAAGTGTACAACATGCAAGTGTACAACATGCAAGTGTACAACATGCAAGCATACAACATGCAAAAGTACGTGCAAGCATACAACATGCAAGTGTACAACATGCAAGTGTGCAACATGCAAGCATACAACATGCAAGTGTATAACATGCAAGCATACAACATGCAAGCATACAACATGCAAGCATACAACATGCAAGCATACAGCATGCAAGCATACAACATGCAAGCTGTCCTGCCCCACATTTCAGAAATCTCCTTAATTTCTGAAGAAGGCACCTTCTTCAATCTCTCTTCCTCCTCCTCTGCAGCAAGATTCTGAGCTGCGATCTGTTCCTGTTCCTGCTGGAGCTCTTGTAGTTCCTCAGTGGTTAGCTCTTCGTTGTGGTCTTCCACCAACTTTTCCAAATCCTCCAAACTCACATCCAACCCCATGGAACTCCCCAGTGCCACAATAGATTTCACAACTGACATAGGCTCATCAGGGTCAGCCACAAGCCCTTCAAAATCCCTCTTGTGGACACAATCTGGCCACAATTTTCTCCAAGCAGAGTTCAAAGTCCTGGTAGTCACTCCCTCCCAAGCCTTTCCTATAAGGCTTATGCAATGGAGGATACTGAAGTGTTCTTTCCAAAAATCTCTTAGGGTCAAGTGAGTGTCTGAGGTCACATTAAAGCACCTTTGAAACATTGCTTTTGTGTAGAGTTTTTTAAAGTTTGAAATGACCTGCTGGTCCATGGATTTGTTATACATCCTGGCCAGTTCAGCCACACGTATGTCACTTAAATATTGTTCAATGATGTTTTTCTTAAATTCAATCGTATTTCTCACCTTCCTTACCAAAGGCTTGGCACTAGGAGCTTTCTTTGGAGCCATGGTAGCTTATTTAGCACTTGCAAGCACTAAATTGAATGGAATATTATGAAATACACTGGACCCCCCGCCTTACGAACGCATCGCGTTAAGTTAAACCTGCCATGCGAAGCATTTGAACGCAAAAATTTTGCCTCGCCTCACGTGATTCGTCCGGGACACGTCCTGCATGGCCTCAGCTGCCCCGTGCGCGCCAGTGTTTACAAGCCGGCCAGTGCGGTCGCATCTAAGCATACATTCGGTACATTTCATATTATCACAGTGATTTTAGTGCTTGTAGCTGCAAAATAAGTCACCATGGGCCCCAAGAAAGCTTCTAGTGCCAACCCTGTGGTAAAAAGGGTGAAAATTATTATGAAAATGAAAGAGATAATAGCTAAGTACGAAAGTGGAGTGCGTGTGTTGGAACTGGCCAGATTGTATACTAAACCCCAATCAACCGTTGCTACTATCTTGGCCAACAAAACGGCAACCAAGGAAGCTGTTCTTGCAAAAGGTGCAAGTTTGTTTTCGAAACAGAGATCGCAAGTGATAGAAGATGTTGAGAGACTGTTATTGGTGTGGATAAACGATAAACAGATAGCAGGTGATAGCATCTCTCAAGCGATCATATGTGAAAAGGCTAGGAAGTTGCATGACGATTTAATTAGAAAAATGCCTGCAACTAGTGGTGATGTGAGTGAATTTAAGGCCAGCAAAGGTTGGTTTGAGAGATTTAAGAATTGTAGTGGCATACATAGTGTGATAAGGCACGGTGAGGCTGCCAGTTCGGACAAAAAAGCGGCTGAAAAATATGTGAAGGAATTCAAGGAGTACATAGACAGTGAAGAATTGCAACCTGAACAAGTGTTTGTGACGAAACAAGCCTGTTTTGGAAGAAAATGCCAAGCAGGACCTACATTACTCAGGGGAAAAAGGCACTCCCAGGACATAAGCCTATGAAAGACAGGCTTACTCTTCTGATGTGTGCTAATGCTAGTGGTGATTGCAAAGTGAAGCCTTTATTGGTGTATCACTCTGAAACTCCCAGAGCGTTCAGGCAAAACAGTGTCATCAAGGCTAATTTGTGTGTGCTGTGGAGGGCAAACAGTAAGGCATGGGGTCACTATGGACTTTCTCTATGACTGGTTACACCATGCATTTGCCCCCACTGTGAAAAATTACCTACTGGAAAAGAAATTGGACCTTAAGTGCCTCCTGGTAGTAGACAATGCTCCTAGTCATCCTTCAGACTTGGCAGAGCGACTTTCTGGGGACATGAGCTTCATTAAGGTCAAGTGTTTGCCTCCTAATACCACTCCTCTCCTGCAGCCCATGGACCAGCAGGTCATTTCAAACTTCAAAAAACTGTACACAAAAGCTATGTTTCAAAAGTCCTTTGAAGTGACCTCAGACACTCAATTGACTCTTAAGAAAGTTTTGGAAAGATCACTTTACTATCCTCAGTTGTGTAAACCTTATAGGTAAGGCTTGGGAAGGAGTGACTAAGAGGATCTTGAACTCTGCTTGGAAGAAACTGTGGCCAGAATGTGTAGAAGAAAGGGATTTTGAGGGGTTTGAGGCTAACCCTGAGAAGCCTATGCCAGTTGTGGAATCCATTGTGGCATTGGGGAAGTCCTTGGGGTTGGAGGTTAGTGGGGAGGATGTGGAAGAGTTGGTGGAGGAGGACAATGATGAACTAACCACTGATGAGCTGCAAGATCATCTTCAACAGCAAGAGGCCAGACCTGAGGAAACTGCTTCAGAGGAGGGGAGAGAGAAATTGAGGAAGTTGCCTACTTCAAAGATTAAGGAAATGTGTGCAAAGTAGGTTGAACTCCAAACCTTTGCGGATGAAAATCACCCTGACACAGCTACTGCAAGCCGTGTTGACAGCCTGTACAGTGACAATGTTATGGCCCATTTTAGGAAAGTCTTAAAGGAACAGGAGGTACAGAGCTCTACGGATAGATTTGTTGCGCGACAGAGGTCCAGTGACTCTCAAGCTGGTCCTAGTGGCATTAAAAGAAGGGGAGTAACCCTGGAAAAGGACTTGACACCTCAAGTCCTAATGGAAAGGGATTCCCATTCTAACAATAAGAACTTCCACACTCTCCCCTCCTCCCATCCCATCAGTCATCACCAGATCTTCAATAAAGGTAAGTGTCATGTATTCTATTCTTAGTAGAGTATTAATTGTGCATGTCTTCTTAAGTTTGTGTGTATTAAAATTAATATTTCATGTGGTAAAATTTTTTTTTTCATACTTTGGGGTGTCTTGCACGGATTAATTTGATTTCCATTATTTCTTATGGGGAAAATTAATTCGCCTTACGATAATTTCAGTGTATGATGAGCTCTCAGGAATGGATTAATATCGTAAGGCGGGGGTCCACTGTAGTTCATATGAACAAGTGAGGGGACCATCGCTTACTGGTAAACTATGGCACACTGGCTGGGAAGGGAGGCCTAGGCGGCTCAGAGCCGTGAGTACGCGTCCATGACGAATGATGATTAGTGAGTCGACCAACCATTTGCGAGCCAATGTTTGGACGAAAATGATGCGACGATTTCCGAAAAGGACGATTATCGAGGGACCACTAGTTTGTTCATTTAAAAGAGATTGCAAAGTATAATTATGAGATAACCATAAGTATGACATATGGTCGGCATCGTAAATATGCATTGGCGTAAACTAATCACATAGAAAATGAGAATACCCATCATAATATGTTATTTTAAAAATAAAATAGTGACATATTTATAATGTTAGTTTTGATGCACTTCTTATGTCTCCGAGACTCGGACAAGGCTATGTTTTGGAGGCTGGAAAAGCCACACTTGCTTAATTACACTTGAGAGTTTGCAGATAGTGGACATGGCTATGCCACAAAGCTTACACTTATAAAGTTTCACAAAATCTCTGGATTTAAGTCTGGTGAGTTACAAAGCCAGTCATTAACCCTTTGACTGTTTCAGTCGTATATATACGTCTTATGCGCCACTGTTTCTGACGTATTTATACGCGTAAATTCTAGCGGCTTCAAATCAAGCGGTAGAAAACTGATAGGCCCACATGTGAGAGAATGGGTCTGTGTGGTCAGTGTGCACCACATAAAAAAAAAGTCCTGCAGCATGCAGTGCATAATGAGAAAAAAAACTGACTGTTTTTGGGGATTAAAACGCCAACTTTGAGGTGTATTTTCGTATAGTATTTATCATTGTATTCTCGTTTTCATGGTCTCGGGTGATAAAATGGAAAACATATTACACAAATAAAGATGATTTTAATTACTTTCACAATGAAAATGACCTTGAAATTGGGCTCAAATTAGCGGAAATGTTCGATTTTCACCAATGTTCAGTAGTAAGCAGATCACACCACACATCCAATACACTTCAACTGGGGAATCTAATATTCTTTCACTAGTGCACTGATATTATTTATACCATTTTTACAATAATGCAGTAGTCTGCATAACAGTAAATTTTGTATTTTTTTTTATATGAATAAAAAATCAAAATAGAAAGCAATAGTAATATAAGAGGGGCCTAGAGACGTGACTAATGAACAGAGGATATGTTATTTTAGTGCCAAGAATGTTTACATTGTTTACTGTGGACCCTATTTTGAAATTGGCATCTTTTTTAATTTGCGTGAAATTGGCGAAATTGCCAATTTCTGACCACTTTATTGGGTAGTTCAAATCGGTAAATGGGCAGTTTCTTGTACTCAACTGATAGAAAAAATGGAGTTCTAAAGAAATAGCTATGAATTTGGTCAACTGGAACAAAGGAATTGGCTAAAAACAGGGCTCAAAGTCGGCAAAATTGCTGATGCGTATATGTCTCCGAGACCGCTAACTTCGTGGGAACATAATTCCGTGAGTTTTCGACCAAATTTTGTACTTTTGGTGTCATTACCATCTGGAAAAGATTCTCTATCATTTCATGAGAAAAAATAATTTTTTTCCAAAAATTTATCGACATAGAATGACAGTTTCAGAAAGGGGCCTGCTACAGTCAAAGGGTTAAATTTGAAATTTTATAATCATTTAGCCACACTTGTATATGGCAGTATGGCAAGGAACACAATCTTTCATAAAGTTTCCCCAGTCACCTCAAAACTATTGGCTAAAAACATACATATGACTGTTAAAGGGGAAATACAACAGTGCTGAGGATAGATAAAATTCTGTCGTGTTCATTCAGTGAAATTCAGTTTTGCTTCTTAATCTTAACTATTACCTGAGTGATAGAATGTATGTTAAGGAGAGTGAACAACTGAACATGCTCCTACCAGCCACCTGAGTGCTGCTTGTCATCACTTACTGCTAACCAAATTCATTTACATTGATCTACAAGTCATGACTTTTTACATGTCTGGACAGCAAGCTTAAGAGTTATATTATGAATGGCTGTTGGCTAGTGTGATATATATTTATGTAATTAATCTAGAGAAATACTTTTTCTAAACCTTGGTTTTTCCTCCGGAAAGTTTGTCAGTTTCCAGTTATCCAAGCACACTTATTTCAAACTGCTGGTGCTCCACTAAACCAATATGCCATATCTCTATGTATTGCAATGATCTGGTTAACCCTTTCAGGGTCCGTGCCGTAGATCTACGGCTTTACGTTCAGGGCCCAAACCGTAGATCTACGCCTTCAGCTCAGCTCACTCTGATAAACTGTGAGTGGTACATTTGGGCCTAGATATGAGAGAATACATCTATGTGGTATGTGTGCACCACATAAAACAAATCCTGCAACACACAGTGTATAATAAGAGAAAAAAAACTGAGACCATGATTTTCAATTAAAACAGCGACTTTGCAGTGTTTTTTCCTATGTTTTTTATGGTTGTATTTTTTATTTCTTGGTCTCAGTTGATAGAATGGAAGATATATTACAGAAATAGAGATGATTTTGATTGGTTTTAGCACTGGAAATGGCTTGAAACTGAGCTCAAAGTAGCAGAAATATTAAATTTTTGTCGATGTTCAAGAGTAAACAAACGACCTTACACGTCTAATACACGCTAGCTGGTGGGTCTAATATACGTTCACAAATGTGGTGATGATATTTATACAATTATTACAATATTGCATAACAGTAAATCTTCTATTTTTTGGTTTGAATAAAAATTCATTATGTGAATAAAAATTTAAAATGGAATTCATTTGTAAAGCCTCAAAACATAACTAATGAACAGAGGAAATGTTAGTTTAGTGCCAGGAATACCTACATTGTGTATTCTAGACCCTATTTTGAAATTGGAATATTTTGAACTTTGTGTTAAATTGGCCAAATTACCAATTTCCAATCACTTTATTTTGTAGTTGAAACAGTTGACTGGGCGATTTATTGTGCTCAATCGATAGAATAGAAGTAATACTAGTGAAATAGCTAAGAATTGGTCGACTGGAATAATGTAATTGGCCTAAAATGGGAGTCAGTCAGCAAAATCGCCGATTCGTAAATATCGCTGACACATCAAAATTCACAAGAGCATAATTTCATCAATTTTCCATCAAATTTTGTACGTTTTGTTTTATTATCTTCAGAAAAAGATTCTCTACCATTTCATAAGAAAAAATAACTAAAATTTTTTTTTAAATTCTTGGACCCTGGTGCACACTTCAAAATTTGGCCCCTGGACCCTGAAAGGGTTAATAGTAAATCTTAAAAAAGAATATTCAGAAATGATAAGAGGTTTGAGCTTCAGAAATTCACTAAGCATCCTTTGAAGTAAATTTTAATTAGTTTAAAATTTAGAAGTTGTGTGCTGAGCCAAAAATATGTACACCAGGAAAAAACTAGTGAATAATTGTAGCTGTTTACAAAACGCCTATTGGTAAAAATGTATAATCAGCATAGATGAATTGAGAGGCTTGCATATCTGAGTGCATAACTGCAGTATCCCTTACACAAACCAAAAACAAAAAAATACTTGAATTTCATTCAATAAGCAACAAAGGAGAAATAATTTCCAGTTAGTTATTATAACCCATAAAACACTAAAAAGTAAGCATCCACCTGCACTTAGAGAACAACTATTTTTTGCATAAAAGTGAATTTTAATTTCAACATAAACTTCAGGTGTGCACAGGATAGTGGGATATTAGCATGTTTGTGTGCTGAGAAACATCATAAGGAAGCGACAACTGAGTGCTATCATAGGGACACATCACAAGTGTTATCAACTCAAGAACATGGAGGTGGAAGGGCTACTATGATGTACCTAAGTGTTGGTCACTCATATTAATGTTTCAGCAGTAGCTAACACCTTTCACCGATAGGGTTTTCACCTTAGCTGATGGAGAACTGTTTGAAGTATGTTAACTTTAGTTAAGAGAAAATTTAATATATTTTGAAAAACATTTTTTATGAAGTGCAAGCTATATGTAAGAAGGTAGCTTATCCTTACAGTAGCTATACTAGAAGCATGGTTATTGTCAATTTAATGTGAGAAATAGTCTTTCAATTAATACTTAAATTTTGATGAGCTATGAGCAAAGTGTATTAGGTAGGCAGGGAACAAGTGGGTACAGGGATTAACCGTGCTGTTCTCCCCAGGCTAAGTGGTGAGCCGCTGCCTCCTGAACGCCAGGTGACCTCTGGGTTTGAGCACCACAGGTTTCTACCCGAGACTTCATCATGTTAGCTGTATAGAGACACTGGTACATGCAGGGAGGCTGCCACCTTATGTTGCCCCTTTTAAGCCCATTTTTAAACTTTTCCAGTTATTGTGGGTAAAGCATACAGTGGATCTTTGAAACAAAATATTCATTTTGTTTTGTATACTTTCCAAACTACAGTATATACAAATTGTTCTTTTCTTGAAGTTGTAGTTTATTGGTTACCTCAATGATAATTCTACTGAGTCATCCCTGCTTGTGCTGTGTTTTCCATTCAGTATAAAATGGCCTTGGGGTCTGTACTCAGAAAACCCTCCCAGAGCAGTGAGTCGTAAAGTCATGCTCTTTCAAGGTACTCTCCACTGTATTAAGCATAATGTAAACTTTTGCATCTATGCAGTTTTGTATGTTTGTAATGATTCCTTGAAAGATAATGGCTTACTTTAAATTTCATTTGTTGAAATTATGGTAGAATCAAAAATCTTGCCAGATTTGTATGAATTGGCATTTGATATGGTAGTTTTGTTTACTATTTGATGGAAAGAATTGTAACATCAGGACACAAAACAGAAGGAAGGTAGAATGTTCAACTTTATTAATTTTGTCTCTGGGAATGGAGAAGAACTCTGTCCTTCACACCTTCATTTTCTTCTTGACAGTACAAATACACATTAGTACACATGCATGTCTATTGCAATTTTTCAGCACTGACGACTTTAAACAAATAAATTTAACATTTTTTTAAGGATATTTTTTTTATAGATTATCGGTTATTCAAGATTAAAAGAGTTTAATATCTCCATATTCAGTTTGTTTCATATATAGTCTACCTGCCTGGAGGTTGTTCACAGGGTCAACACCCCCATGGTTCAGTCCTCCAACTAGGTCTCTCTCTCTCTCTCTCTCTCTCTCTATATATATATATATATATATATATATATATATATATATATATATATATATATATATATATATATATATATATATATATATATATATATATTTATTATATATATCTATATATATTATATTTTTTTTTTTTTTTATCTGGCCGATTCCCACCAAGGCAGGGTGGCCCGAAAAAGAAAAACTTTCACCATCATTCACTCCATCACTGTCTTGCCAGAAGGGTGCTTTACACTACAGTTTTTAAACTGCAACATTAACACCCCTCCTTCAGAGTGCAGGCACTGTACTTCCCATCTCCAGGACTCAAGTCCGGCCTGCCGGTTTCCCTGAACCCGGTTTCCCTGAACACCTTCATAAATGTTACTTTGCTCACACTCCAACAGCACGTCAAGTATTAAAAACCATTTATCTCCATTCACTCCTATCAAACACACTCACACATGCCTGCTGGAAGTCCAAGCCCCTCGCACACAAAACCTCCTTTACCCCCTCCCTCCAACCTTTCCTAGGCCGACCCCTACCCCGCCTTCCTTCCACTACAGACTGATACACTCTTGAAGTCACTCTGTTTCGCTCCATTCTCTCTACATGTCCGGACCACCTCAACAACCCTTCTTCAGCCCTCTGGACAACAGTTTTGGTAATCCCGCACCTCCTCCTAACTTCCAAACTACGAATTCTCTGCATTATATTCACACCACACATTGCCCTCAGACATGACATCTCCACTGCCTCCAGCCTTCTCCTTGCTGCAACATTCATCACCCATGCTTCACACCCATATAAGAGCGTTGGTAAAACTATACTCTCATACATTCCCCTCTTTGCCTCCAAGGACAAAGTTCTTTGTCTCCACAGACTCCTAAGTGCACCGCTCACCCTTTTCCCCTCATCAATTCTATGATTCACCTCATCTTTCATAGACCCATCCGCTGACACGTCCACTCCCAAATATCTGAATACATTCACCTCCTCCATACTCTCCCCCTCCAATATGATATCCAATCTTTCATCACCTAATCTTTTTGTTATCCTCATAACCTTACTCTTTCCTGTATTCACTTTTAATTTTCTTCTTCTGCACACCCTACCAAATTCATCCACCAATCTCTGCAACTTCTCTTCAGAATCTCCCAAGAGCACAGTGTCATCAGCAAAGAGCAACTGTGACAACTCCCACTTTATGTGTGATTCTTTATCTTTTAACTCCACACCTCTTGCCAAGACCCTCGCATTTACTTCTCTTACAACCCCATCTATAAATATATTAAACAACCACGGTGACATCACACATCCGTGTCTAAGGCCTACTTTTACTGGGAAATAATTTTCCTCTTTCCTACATACTCTAACTTGAGCCTCACTATCCTCATAAAAACTCTTCACTGCTTTCAGTAACCTACCTCCTACACAATACACCTGCAACATCTGCCACATTGCCCCCCTATCCACCCTGTCATACGCCTTTTCCAAATCCATAAATGCCACAAAGACCTCTTTAGCTTTATCTAAATACTGTTCACTTATATGTTTCACTGTAAACACCTGGTCCACACACCCCCTACCTTTCCTAAAGCCTCCTTGTTCATCTGCTATCCTATTCTCAGTCTTACTCTTAATTCTTTCAATAATAACTCTACCATACACTTTACCAGGTATACTCAGCAGACTTATCCCCCTATAATTTTTGCACTCTTTTATCCCCTTTGCCTTTATACAAAGGAACTATGCATGCTCTCTGCCAATCCCTAGGTACCTTACCCTCTTCCATACATTTATTAAATAATTGCACCAACCACTCCAAAACTATATCCCCACCTGCTTTTAACATTTCTATCTTTATCCCATCAATCCCAGCTGCCTTACCCCCTTTCATTTTACCTACTGCCTCACGAACTTCCCCCACACTCACAACTGGCTCTTCCTCACTCCTACAAGATGTTATTCCTCCTTGCCCTATACACGAAATCACAGCTTCCCTATCTTCATCAACATTTAACAATTCCTCAAAATATTCCCTCCATCTTCCCAATACCTCTAACTCTCCATTTAATAACTCTCCTCTCCTATTTTTAACTGACAAATCCATTTGTTCTCTAGGCTTTCTTAACTTGTTAATCTCACTCCAAAACTTTTTCTTATTTTCAACAAAATTTGTTGATAACATCTCACCCACTCTCTCATTTGCTCTCTTTTTACATTGCTTCTCACTCTCTTAACCTCTCTCTTTTTCTCCATATACTCTTCCCTCCTTGCATCACTTCTACTTTGTAAAAACTTCTCATATGCTAACTTTTTCTCCCTTACTACTCTCTTTACATCATCATTCCACCAATCGCTCCTCTTCCCTCCTGCACCCACTTTCTGTAACCACAAACTTCTGCTGAACACTCTAACACTACATTTTTAAACCTACCCCATACCTCTTCGACCCCATTGCCTATGCTCTCATTAGCCCATCTATCCTCCAATAGCTGTTTATATCTTAGCCTAACTGCCTCCTCTTTTAGTTTATAAACCTTCACCTCTCTCTTCCCTGATGCTTCTATTCTCCTTGTATCCCATCTACCTTTTACTCTCAGTGTAGCTACAACTAGAAAGTGATCTGATATATCTGTGGCCCCTCTATAAACATGTACATCCTGAAGTCTACTCAACAGTCTTTTATCTACCAATACATAATCCAACAAACTACTGTCATTTCGCCCTACATCATATCTTGTATACTTATTTATCCTCTTTTTCTTAAAATATGTATTACCTATAACTAAACCCCTTTCTATACAAAGTTCAATCAAAGGGCTCCCATTATCATTTACACCTGGCACCCCAAACTTACCTACCACACTCTCTCTAAAAGTTTCTCCTACTTTAGCATTCAGGTCCCCTACCACAATTACTCTCTCACTTGGTTCAAAGGCTCCTATACATTCACTTAACATCTCCCAAAATCTCTCTCTCTCCTCTGTATTCCTCTCTTCTCCAGGTGCATTCATGCTTATTATGACCCACTTCTCGCATCCAACCTTTACTTTAATCCACATAATTCTTGAATTTACACATTCATATTCTCATTTCTCCTTCCATAACTGATCATTTAACATTACTGCTACCCCTTCCTTTGCTCTAACTCTCTCAGATACTCCAGATTTAATCCCATTTATTTCCCCCCACTGAAACTCTCCTACCCCCTTCAGCTTTGTTTCGCTTAGGGCCAGGACATCCAACTTCTTTTCATTCATAACATCAGCAATCATCTGTTTCTTGTCATCCGCACTACATCCACGCACATTTAAGCATCCCAGTTTCATAAAGTTTTTCTTCTTCTCTTTTTTAGTAAATGTCTACAGGAGAATGGGTTACTAGCCCATTGCTCCCGGCATTTTAGTCGCCTCATACGACACGCATGGCTTACGGAGGAAAGATTCTTTTCCACTTCCCCATGGACAATAGAAGAAATAAAGAAGAACAAGAGCTATTTAGAAAAAGGAGAAAAACCTAGATGTATGTATATATATATGCATGTGGCTGTCTGTGAAGTGTGACCAAAGTGTAAGTAGGAGTAGCAAGATATCCCTGTTATCTAGCGTGTTTATGAGACAGAAAAAGAAACCAGCAATCCTACCATCATGCAAAACAGTTACAGGTTTTTGTTTCACAGTCATCTGGCAGGATAGTAGTACTTCCCTGGGTGGTTGCTGTCTAACAACCTACTACCTATATATATATATATATACTTTTTTTTTTTATACAAGTCGGCCGTCTCCCACCAAGGTAGGGTGACCCCAAAAGAAAGAAAATCCCCAAAAAGAAAATACTTTCATCATCATACAACACTTTCACCTCACTGTTTTTGCAGAGTTGCTCAGAATACAACAGTTTAGAAGCATGTACGTATAAAGATACGCAACATACCCCTCCAAACCGCCAATATCCCAAACCCCTCCTTTAAAGTGCAGGCATTGTACTTCCCATTTCCAGGACTCAAGTTTGGCTGTATAAAAATAACTGGTTTCCCTGAATCCCTTCATTAAATATTACTCTGCTCACACTCCAACAGCTCGTCATGTCCCAAATACCATTCGTCTCCATTCACTCCTATCAAACACGCTCACACACGCTTGCTGGAAGTCCAAGCCCACAAACCCTCCTTTACCCCCTCTCTCCAACCTTCTCAAGGACGACCCCTACCCCGCCTTCCTTCCCCTATAGATTTATATGCTTTCCATGTCATTCTACTTTGATCCATTCTCTCTAAATGACCAAACCACCTCAACAACCCCTCTTCTGCCCTCTGACTAATACTTTTATTAACTCCACACCTTTTCCTAATTTCCACTCTCCGAGTTTTCTGCATAATATTTACATGCACATTGCCCTTAAACAGGACATCTCCACTGCCTCCAACCGTTTCCTCGCTGCTGCATTTACCACCCAAGCTTCACACCCATATAAGAGTGTTGGTACTACTATACTTTCATACATTCCCTTCTTTGCCTCCATAGATAACGTTTTTTGACTCCACATATACCTCAACGCACCACTCACCTTTTTTCCCTCATCAATTCTATGATTAACTTCATCCTTCATAAATCCATCCGCCGACATGTCAACTCCCAAGTATCTGAAAACATTCACTTCTTCCATACTCCTCCTCCCCAATTTGATATCCAATTTTTCTTTGTCTAAATCATTTGATACCCTCATCACCTTTACTCTTTTCTATGTTCACTTTCAACTTTCTACCTTTACACACATTCCCAAACTCATCCACTAACCTTTGCAATTTTTCTTTAGAATCTCCCATAAGCACAGTATCATCAGCAAAAAGTAACTGTGTCAACTCCCATTTTGAATTTGATTCCCCATAATTTAATCCCACCCCTCTCCTGAAAACCCTAGCATTTACTTCCTTTACAACCCCATCTATAAATATATTAAACAACCATGGTGACATTACAGATCCCTGTCTAAGACCTACTTTTACCGGGAAGTAGTCTCCCTCTCTTCTACACACCCTAACCTGAGCCTCACTATCCTCATAAAAACTCTTTACAGCATTTAATAATTTACCACCTATTCCATATACTTGCAACATCTGCCACATTGCTCCTCTATCCACTCTATCATATTTTTTTTTTTTTTTTCAACAAGTCGGCCGTCTCCCACCGAGGAAGGGTGACCCAAAAAAGAAAGAAAATCCCCAAAAAGAAAATACTTTCATCATCATTCAACACTTTCACCACACTCACACATTATCACTGTTTTTGCAGAGTTGCTCAGAATACAACAGTTTAGAAGCATGTACGTATAAAGATACGCAACATACCCCTCCAAACCGCCAATATCCCAAACCCCTCCTTTAAAGTGCAGGCATTGTACTTCCCATTTCCAGGACTCAAGTCCGACTATATGAAAATAACCGGTTTCATTGAATCCCTTCACTAAATATTACCCTGCTCACACTCCAACAGATCGTCAGGTCCCAAGTATCATTTGTCTCCATTCGCTCCTATCTAACACGCTCATGCACGCTTGCTGGAAGTCCAAGCCCCTCGCCCACTAAACCTCCTTTACCCCCTCTTTCCAACTCTTTTGAGGACAACCCCTACCCCTCCTTCCTTCCCCTATAGATTTATATGCTTTCCATGTCATTCTACTTTGATCCATTCTCTCTAAATGACCAAACCACCTCAACAACCCCTCTTCTGCCCACTGACTAATGCTTTTATTATCACACCTTCTCCTAATTTCCACCCTCCAAATTTTCTGCATAATATTTACACCACACATTGCCCTTAGACAGGACATCTCCACTGCCTCCAACCGTCTCCTCGCTGCTGCATTTACCACCCAAGCTTCACATCCATATATGAATGTTGGTACTACTATACTTTCATACATTCCCTTCTTTGCCTCCATAGATAACGTTTTTTGACTCCACATATACCTCAACACACCACTCACCTTTTTTCCCTCATCAATTCTATGATTAACCTCATCCTTCATAAATCCATCCGCCGACATGTCAACTCCCAAGTATCTGAAAACATTCACTTCTTCCATACTCCTCCTCCCCAATTTGATATCCAATTTTTCTTTGTCTAAATCATTTGATACCCTCATCACCTTTACTCTTTTCTATGTTCACTTTCAACTTTCTACCTTTACACACATTCCCAAACTCATCCACTAACCTTTGCAATTTTTCTTTAGAATCTCCCATAAGCACAGTATCATCAGCAAAAAGTAACTGTGTCAATTCCCATTTTGAATTTGATTCCCCATAATTTAACCCCACCCCTCTCCCGAACACCCTAGCATTTACTTCTTTTACAACCCCATCTATAAATATATTAAACAACCATGGTGACATTACACATCCCTGTCTAAGACCTACTTTTACCAGGAAATATTTTCCCTCTCTTCTACACACCCTAACCTGAGCCTCACTATCCTCATAAGAACTCTTTACAGCATTTAGTAACTTACCACCTATTCCATATACTTGCAACATCTGCCACATTGCTCCTCTATCCACTCTATCATATGCCTTTTCTAAATCCATAAATGCAATAAAAACTTCCCTACCTTTATCTAAATACTGTTCACATATATGCTTCAATGTAAACACTTGATCTACACATCCCCTACCCACTCTGAAGCCTCCCTGCTCATCCGCAATCCTACATTCTGTCTTACTTCTAATTCTTTCAATTATAACCCTACCGTATACTTTTCCTGGTATACTCAGTAAACTTATTCCTCTATAATTTTTACAATCTCTTTTGTCCCCTTTCCCTTTATATAAAGGGACTATACATGCTCTCTGCCAATCCCTAGGTACCTTCCCCTCTTTCATACATTTATTAAACAAAAGTACCAACCACTCCAACAATATATCCCCCCCTGCTTTTAACATTTCTGTCATGATCCCATCAGTTCCAGCTGCTTTACCCCCTTTCATTCTACGTAATGCCTCACGTACCTCCACCACACTTACATTCTGCTCTTCTTCACTCCTAAAAGATGGTATACCTCCCTGACCAGTGCATGAAATTACCGCCTCCCTTTCTTCCTCAACATTTAAAAGTTCCTCAAAATATTCTCGCCATCTACCTAATACCTCCCTTTCCCCATCTTCTAACTCCCCTACTCTGTTTTTAACTGACAAATCCATACTTTCCCTAGGCTTTCTTAACTTGTTTAACTCACTCCAAATTTTTTTCTTATTTTCATTAAAATTTCTTGACAGTGCCTCTCCCACTCTATCATCTGCTCTCCTTTTGCACTCTCTCACCACTCTCTTCACCTTTCTTTTACTCTCCATATACTCTGCTCTTCTTATAACACTTCTGCTTTGTAAAAACCTCTCATAAGCTTCCTTTTTCTCTTTTATCACACCCTTTACTTCATCATTCCACCAGTCACTCCTCTTTCCTCCTGCCCCCACCCTCCTATAACCACAAACTTCTGCCCCATATTCTAATACTGCATTTTTAAAACTCTTTCAACCCTCTTCAACCCCCCCACTACTCATCTTTGCACTAGCCCACCTTTCTGCCAATAGTCACTTATATCTCACCCGAACTTCCTCCTCCCTTAGTTTATACACTTTCACCTCCCTCTGACTTGTTGTTGCCACCTTCCTCTTTTCCCATCTACCTCTTACTCTAACTGTAGCTACAACTAAATAATGATCCGATATATCAGTTGCCCCTCTATAAACATGTACATCCTGGAGCCTACCCATCAACCTTTTATCCACCAATACATAATCTAGCAAACTACTTTCATTATTTGTTGCATCATACCTTGTATATTTATTTATCCTCTTTTTCATAAAATATGTATTACTTATTACCAAATCTCTTTCTACACATAGCTCAATTAAAGGCTCCCCATTTACATTTACCCCTGGCACCCCAAATTTACCTACTACTCCCTCCATAACATTTTTACCCATATATATATAATATATACATATATATATATATATATATATATATATATATATTCTTTCTTTCAACACACCGGCCGGATCCCACCGAGGCGGGGTGGCCCAAAAGGAAAAACGAAAGTTTCTCCTTTTACATTTAGTAATATATACAGGAGAAGAGGTTACTAGCCCCTTGCTCCCGGCATTTTAGTTGCCTCCTACAACACGCATGGCTTACGGAGGAAGAATTCTGTTCCACTTCCCCATGGAGATAAGAGGAAATAAACAAGAATAAGAACTAGAAAGAAAATAGAAGAAAACCCAGAGGGGTGTGTATATATGTGCTTGTACATGTATGTGTAGTGTGACCTAAGTGTAAGTAGAAGTAGCAAGACGTACCTGAAATCTTGCATGTTCATGAGACAGAAAAAAGGACACCAGCAATCCTACCATCATGTAAAACAATTACAGGCTTTCGTTTTACACTCACTTGGCAGGACGGTAGTACCTCCCTGGGCGGTTGCTGTCTACCAACCTACTACCTATATATATATATATATATATATATATATATATATATATTTATTTTTTTTTTTTTTTATTATCACACTGGCCGATTCCCACCAAGGCAGGGTGGCCCGAAAAAGAAAAACTTTCACCATCATTCACTCCATCACTGTCTTGCCAGAAGGGTACTTTACACTACAGTTTTTAAACTGCAACATTAACACCCCTCCTTCAGAGTGCAGGCACTGTACTTCCCATCTCCAGGACTCAAGTCCGGCCTGCCGGTTTCCCTGAACCCCTTCATAAATGTTACTTTGCTCACACTCCAACAGCACGTCAAGTATTAAAAACCATTTGTCTCTATTCACTCCTATCAAACATGCTCACGCATGCCTGCTGGAAGTCCAAGCCCCTCGCACACAAAACCTCCTTTACCCCCTCCCTCCAACCCTTCCTAGGCCGACCCCTACCCCGCCTTCCTTCCACTACAGACTGATACACTCTTGAAGTCATTCTGTTTCGCTCCATTCTCTCTACATGTCCGAACCACCTCAACAACCCTTCCTCAGCCCTCTGGACAACAGTTTTGGTAATCCCGCACCTCCTCCTAACTTCCAAACTACGAATTCTCTGCATTATATTCACACCACACATTGCCCTCAGACATGACATCTCCACTGCCTCCAGCCTTCTCCTCGCTGCAACATTCATCACCCACGCTTCACACCCATATAAGAGCGTTGGTAAAACTATACTCTCATACATTCCCCTCTTTGCCTCCAAGGACAAAGTTCTTTGTCTCCACAGACTCCTAAGTGCACCACTCACTCTTTTTCCCTCATCAATTCTATGATTCACCTCATCTTTCATAGACCCATCCGCTGACACGTCCACTCCCAAATATCTGAATACATTCACCTCCTCCATACTCTCTCCCTCCAATCTGATATTCAATCTTTCATCTCCTAATCTTTTTGTTATCCTCATAACCTTACTCTTTCCTGTATTCACCTTTAATTTTCTTCTTTTGCACACCCTACCAAATTCATCCACCAATCTCTGCAGCTTCTCTTCAGAATCTCCCAAGAACACAGTGTCATCAGCAAAGAGCAGCTGTGACAACTCCCACTTTGTGTGTGATTCTTTATCTTTTAACTCCACGCCTCTTGCCAAGACCCTCGCATTTACTTCTCTTACAACCCCATCTATAAATATATTAAACACCCACGGTGACATCACACATCCTTGTCTAAGGCCTACTTTTACTGGGAAAAAATTTCCCTCTTTCCTACATACTCTAACTTGAGCCTCACTATCCTCGTAAAAACTCTTCACTGCTTTCAGTAACCTACCTCCTACACCATACACTTGCAACATCTGCCACATTGCCCCCCTATCCACCCTGTCATACGCCTTTTCCAAATCCATAAATGCCACAAAGACCTCTTTAGCCTTATCTGCATACTGTTCACTTATATGTTTCACTGTAAACACCTGGTCCACACACCCCCTACCTTTCCTAAAGCCTCCTTGTTCATCTGCTATCCTATTCTCCGTCTTACTCTTAATTCTTTCAATTATAACTCTACCATACACTTTACCAGGTACACTCAACAGACTTATCCCCCTATAATTTTTGCACTCTCTTTTATCCCCTTTGCCTTTATACAAAGGAACTATGCATGCTCTCTGCCAATCCCTAGGTTCCTTACCCTCTTCCATACATTTATTAAATAATTGCACCAACCACTCCAAAACTATATCCCCACCTGCTTTTAACATTTCTATCTTTATCCCATCAATCCCGGCTGCCTTACCCCCTTTCATTTTACCTACTGCCTCACGAACTTCCCCCACACTCACAACTGGCTCTTCCTCACTCCTACAAGATGTTATTCCTCCTTGCCCTATACACGAAATCACAGCTTCCCTATCTTCATCAACATTTAAGAATTCCTCAAAATATTCCCTCCATCTTCCCAATACCTCTAACTCTCCATTTAATAACTCTCCTCTCCTATTTTTAACTGACAAATCCATTTGTTCTCTAGGCTTTCTTAACTTGTTAATCTCACTCCAAAACTTTTTCTTATTTTCAACAAAATTTGTTGATAACATCTCACCCACTCTCTCATTTGCTCTCTTTTTACATTGCTTCACCACTCTCTTAACCTCTCTCTTTTTCTCCATATACTTTTCCCTCCTTGCATCACTTCTACTTTGTAAAAACTTCTCATATGCTAACTTTTTCTCCCTTACTACTCTCTTTACATCATCATTCCACCAATCGCTCCTCTTCCCTCCTGCACCCACTTTCCTGTAACCACAAACTTCTGCTGAACACTCTAACACTACATTTTTAAACCTACCCCATACCTCTTCGACCCCATTGCCTATGCTCTCATTAGCCCATCTATCCTCCAATAGCTGTTTATATCTTTCCCTAACTGCCTCCTCTTTTAGTTTATAAACCTTCACCTCTCTCTTCCCTGATGCTTCTATTCTCCTTGTATCCCATCTACCTTTTACTCTCAGTGTAGCTACAACTAGAAAGTGATCTGATATATCTGTGGCCCCTCTATAAACATGTACATCCTGAAGTCTACTCAACAGTCTTTTATCTACCAATACATAATCCAACAAACTACTGTCATTTCGCCCTACATCATATCGTGTATACTTATTTATCCTCTTTTTCTTAAAATATGTATTACCTATAACTAAACCCCTTTCTATACAAAGTTCAATCAAAGGGCTCCCATTATCATTTACACCTGGCACCCCAAACTTACCTACCACACCCTCTCTAAAAGTTTCTCCTACTTTAGCATTCAGGTCCCCTACCACAATTACTCTCTCACTTGGTTCAAAGGCTCCTATACATTCACTTAACATCTCCCAAAATCTCTCTCTCTCCTCTGCATTCCTCTCTTCTCCAGGTGCATACACGCTTATTATGACCCACTTCTCGCATCCAACCTTTACTTTAATCCACATAATTCTTGAATTTACACATTCATATTCTCTTTTCTCCTTCCATAACTGATCATTTAACATTACTGCTACCCCTTCCTTTGCTCTAACTCCCTCAGATACTCCAGATTTAATCCCATTTATTTCCCCCCACTGAAACTCTCCTACCCCCTTCAGCTTTGTTTCGCTTAGAGCCAGGACATCCAACTTCTTTTCATTCATAACATCAGCAATCATCTGTTTCTTGTCATCCACACACATTTAAGCATCCCAGTTTTATAAAGTTTTTCTTCTTCTCTTTTTTAGTAAATGTATACAGGAGAAGGGGTTACTAGCCCATTGCTCCCGGCATTTTAGTCGCCTCATACGACACGCATGGCTTACGGAGGAAAGATTCTTTTCCACTTCCCCATGGACAATAGAAGAAATAAAAAAGAACAAGAGCTATTTAGAAAAAGGAGAAAAACCTAGATGTATGTATATATATATATGCATGTGCGTGTCTGTGAAGTGTGACCAAAGTGTAAGTAGGAGTAGCAAGATATCCCTGTTATCTAGCGTGTTTATGAGACAGAAAAAGAAACCAGCAATCCTACCATCATGCAAAACAGTTACAGGTTTTTGTTTCACAGTCATCTTGCAGGACGGTAGTACTTCCCTGGGTGGTTGCTGTCTACCAACCTACTACCTATATATATATATATATATTTATATATATATATATATATATATATATATATATATATATATATATATAATATATATATATATATATATTTAATATATATATATATATATATATATATATATATATATATATATATATATATATAAATATTTATATATATATATATATATATATATATATATATATATATATATATATATATATATATATATATATATATATATATATATATATATATATAAATATATATATATATATATATATATATAAATATTTTATATATATATATATATATATAAATATTTATATATATATATATATATAAATATTTATATTTATATATATATATATATATAAATATTTATATATATATATATATAAATATTTATATATATATATATATATATAAATATTTATATATATATATATATAAATATTTATATATATATATATATATATATATTTATATATATAAATATATATATATATATATATATATATATATAAATATATATATATATATATATATAAATATATATATATATATATATAAATATATATATATATATATATATATAAATATATATATATATATATATATATATATATATATATATATATATATATATATATATATATATATATATATGGAGGCATTTAAATGCCGGAAAAATGAAACCCCTTTTCCCCATTTACTAAAAAAAAAAAAAATTTTATAAACTGTTTTAAAAAAAGTGGGTTTAAAAGGGATGACAAGAAACAGAGGGATTGCTGATGTTATGAATGAAAGAAGTTGATGTCCTGCCTGCGAAAAATAAGGGGAGGAGATTTTGGGGGGAAATAATGATTAAATCTGAGATTGAGAGAGTTAGAGCAAAGGAAGGGGTAATAAGAAATGATCAGTTGGAAGGAAAAAAGAGAATATGAATGTAAACAAGAATTAGGGGATTAGAGTAAAGGTTGATGAAGGGGGTCATAAAGCTGTATGCACCGGGAGAAAGGGGAATAAGGGAGAGAGAGAGATTTTGGGAGATGTTATGAATGTATAGGACCCTTTAAACAAGTAGAGAGAAATTTGTGGGGACCTAATCAAAGTGGGAGAAATTTTTGAGAGGGGGAAGTTTGGTGTGTTGATAAGGGGGAGCCTTTATTAACTTTATAAAAAGGTTTAGTTATAGGTAAAAATTTTTTAAGAAAAGGGGATAAATGATACAAGATATGATGTAGTAAAATGACAGAGTTTGGGGGATTATGTATTGGTAGATAAAAGATGTTGAGTAGATTTCAGATGCATGTTTATAGGGGGGCCAGATATATCAGATCATTTTTAGTTGAGCTACACGAGAGTAAAAGGAGAGGGGATACAAAAATAGAAGACGGGGGAAGAGAGGGTGGGGGTTTAAAAACTAAAGAGGAGGTTGGGGGAAAATAAAAAAAGTTTGGAGGATAGTTTAAAGAAAAGGAAGGGTCAAGAGGTAGGGGGTAGGATTAAAAAAAAGGGAAGGTTCGGGAAAAGTTTTGGGGCAAAAAGGTGAAAGAGGGAAGAGGAGCAAAGGGGAAATTTAAAAAAGGGGAGGGAAAAGAGCTAGAGAAGTTTACAAAGAGGGGATGCAAGGGGGGAAGAGAATGGAGAGAAAGAGGGAAGAGGGGTGGAAAAAAAAGAGAGCAAAGAGAGGGGTAGATGTTTCAAAAATTTTTGTTAAAAATAAAAAATTTTTGGGGGAGATTAACAAGAAAGTTTAGAGAAAAAGGGATTTTTGAAAAATAGGAGAGGAGAGTTTAAAGGAGAGTTAGAGGTTTAAGATGGAGGAAATTTTGGGGAAATTTTTAAAGTTGATGAAGATAGGAAGCGTTTTTCGTGAAAAGGAGGAAAAACATCTTGGGAGGAGGAAGAGCCCGGGGAGGGGGGAATTTTAGGCAGGGAAAAGAAAGGAAAGGGCAGCATTATGGGATGATAGAAATAAAAACAGGTGGGGAATAGTTTTAGGGGTTGGTAATTATTTTAAATGGGAAGGGGGATACCTAGATTGCAGGGGAACATAGTTCCTTTTGTAAAAAGGGCAAGGAAAAAGAGAGGCAAATTGGGGGATAAGTCTGGGGGTCCCCGGTGTAATTAGAGTTTAATTAAAGAATTAAGAGAAGACGAAAAGGAAAGATGAAAAGGGGTTGGGGAGGGGGGTGGGGGACCGGGTTTACAGTGAAACATAAAAGGGGAAAAATTTTTTAGATAAGGCAAAGGGTTTTTGGGAAAGGTTTTGGGAAAAAGGGAGAAGGGGTGATAGGGGCAATGTGGAATGAATGTTGGAGGGGGGGTTTCAGCAGTAAAGAGTTTTTAAGGGGGGATAGTGGGGCGGGTTAAGTATGGGAAAGAGGGAATTTTTTCCAGAAAAGTAGGTTTAGAAAAGGGAGGGGATGTCAGGGGGGTTGTTTTATTTTAGATGGGGTTGTAAGGGGCAAATGCGGGTTTTCAAGAGGGGATTAAAAAGAAAAGAATCACAAAAAAGGGGGAGTTGTCACATGTTTTGATACCGGTTTTGGGAGATTTAAGAGAAGTTAGAGAGGGGTGGATGAATTTTAAAGTGTGAAAAGAAGAAAATTAAAGGGGAAAACAGGAAAAGATTTGGGGGGATAAAAAAAAAGTTAGAAAAACTGAAATGATTGAGGGGGGAGTATGGAGGAGGTGAACATTAGATATTTGGGAGTGGGCGGTTTAGGATGGGTCTATGAAAGATGAGGGGGAATAAGAATTAAGGGAAAAAAAGTAGTTTTAGGGTCTGTGGAGACAAAGAACTTTGTCCTTGGGGGCAAAGAGGGGGAAAAAGATAAAGTTTTAAACCCCATATGGGTGTGGGTTATGAATGTTGCAGCGGGGGAAGGCTGAGGTGGGGACATGTCTGAGGGGAAATTTTGGTGAAATTGGAGAATTTATTTTTAAGTTAGGAGGAGGGGGATTTCCAAAAATGTTTTCCAGAGGGGTGGGAAAGGGTTGTGAGGTGGTTCGACATGGAGAGAATGGAAAACAGAAATTCAAGAGTGTACATTGTGTGGAAGGGGGAGGGGCGGGGAGAAAAGGTTGGGGGAGGGGGAAAGGAGGTTTTTTGGTGGGGTTTTACTTCCAGCAGGCATGCATGAGCGTGTTTGATAGGGGTGAATGGAGACAAATGGTTTTTTTAATTGACGGTTTTTGGGGGGAGCAAAATAAATTTAGAAATTTATGGAAAAAGCGGGGTTTGAGTCCGAGGGGGTACAGTGCCCACATGAGGGGGAATGTTGCAGTTTTTTAAAAAAGGGTGAAACACCCCCCGGGAAGACAGTATAGGAAGATGGTGAAAATTTTTCCGGGGCCCCCCTGCTGGGGGAATCGCCAGTGTATAAAAAAAATTAAAAAATAAATATTTCCCAAATAGGTTCAGACAGCAACCACCCCGGAGGACGCCATCCTGCGCAAGTAAATATATATTATTTATTTTATTTATTTTTTAAACACGGGTTCCCACCAAAACAGAGTCCCAAAAAAAAACTTTATCATCATTCACCCATCCTGTCTTCCAGAAGGGTTTTTTTAACTAAGTTTTAAACTGCAAAATTAACACTTTCCTTCAGAGGCAGGACTTCTTCCCCCCTTTCCCGGATCAAGTCCGCCTGAATTTTCCTGAATCCTCATAAAAGTTATTTTATCACTTCCCAAAAGCACATCAATATTAAAACTATTTGTCTCCATTCAATTATAAATACGCCAGACATTTGTGGGCCCATGCCCTGAACAAAACCCCCTTTACCCTTTTTTAGGGCCCAAACCCCACCCAGCCCCCTCCATACAGATTGAACACCTTGAAGTCACCTGTTTTGTTCCATTAAATCCAAAGTCCAACCACCAACAACCTTCCTTCCCCCCTGGGCAAATTTTTCAATTTTACCTCCTCTTTAAATTTCCAACAAATTTTCGAATTCAACCCCAAGCCCCCAGACGGACATCTCCCTGCCTCCAGCCTTTTTCCCCCTGCAACATTCATCACCCATGTTCCCCCCATAATGCATTGAAAAATATACTCTACATTCCCTTTCTTCCCAAGGACAAAGTTCTTTTTCTCCACAGACTCCAATGCACCACCACCCTTTTCCCCCATCAATTTTTAGATTCACCTTATCTTTTCCAAAACTATATCCCCACCTGCTTTTATCATTTCTGTCTTTATCTCTTTATGCCTTACTCCTTTTCATTCTACCCACTGCCCTCACGAACTTCCCACACACTCACAACTGGCTCTTCCTCGTTCCTACAAGATGTTATTCCTCCTTGCCCTGCACGTGAAATCACAGCTTCCCTATCTTCATCAGCATTTAACAATTCCTCAAAATATTCCTTCCATCTTCCCGATACCTCTAACTCTCCATTTAATAACTCTCCTCTCCTATTTTTAACTGACAAATCCATTTTTTCCCAAGGCTTCCTCAACTTGTTAATCCCACTCCAAAACTTTTTCTTGTTTTCAACAAAATTTGTTGATAACATCTCACCCACCCATTTGCTCTCTTTTTACATTGCTTCACCACTCTCTTAGCCTCTCTTTTTTTTCTCCATATGCTCTTCCCTCCTTGCATCACTTCTACTTTGTAAAAACTTCTCATATGCCAACTTTTTCTCCCTTACTACTCTCTTTACATCATCATTCCATTAACCGCTCCTCTTCCCTCCCGTACCCACTTTCCTGTAACCACAAACTTCTGCTGAACACTCTAACACTGCATTTTTAAACCTACCCCTTACTTCTTCGACCCCATTGCCTATACTCTCACTAGTCCATCTATCCTCCAGTAGTTGCTTATATCTTACCCTAACTGTCTCCTCTTATATATGTGTGTATATATATATATATATATATATATATATATATATATATATATATATATATATATATATATATATATATATATATATACACACACACACACACACACACACACACACACACACACACACACACACACACACACACACACACACACACACATATACATACACAGTGGACCCCCGCATAACGATCACCTCCGAATGCGACCAATTATGTAATTGTATTTATGTAAGTGCGTTTGTACGTCTATGTTTGGGGGTCTGAAATGGACTAATCTACTTCACAATATTTCTTATGGGAACAAATTCGGTCAGTACTGGCACCTGAACATACTTCTGGAGTGAAAAAATATCGTTAACCGGGGGTCCACTGTATATATATATGTATATTTATTTATATATTTATTTATTTATTTCAACAAGTTGGCCGTCTCCCACCGAGGCAGGGTGACGCAAAAAGAAAGAAAATCCCCCCAAAAAATACTTTCATCATTCAGCACTTTCACCTCACTCATACAAAATCACTGTTTTTGCAGAGGTGCCCAGAACACAGCAGTTTAGAAGCATATACATATAAAGATGTACTTTCCCTGAATCTCTTCATTAAATATTACCCTGGTCACACTCCAACAGCTCGTCAGGTCCCAAATACCATTCGTCTCCATTTACTCCTATCTACCATGCTCATGCATGCTTGCTGGAAGTCCAAGCCCCTCACCCACTAAACCTCCTTTTCCCCCCCCTCCCTCCAACCTTTTTGAGGACGACCCCCTACCCCACCTTCCTTTCCCTACAGATTTATACGCTCTCCATTCTCTCTAAATGACTAAACCACCTCAACAACCCCTCTTCAGCCCCCTGACTAATACTTCCATTAACTCCACACCTTCTCCTAATTTCCACACTCCGAATTGTCTGCATAATATTTACACCACACATTGCCCTTAGACAGGACATCTCCACCACCACCTTTCTGCAGCATTTACAACCCAAGCTTCACACCCATATAAGAGTGTTGGTACTGCTATACTTTCATACATTCCCTACTTTGCCTCCATAGATAATGTTTTTTGTCTCCACATATACCTCAATGCACCACTCACCTTTTTTCCTTCATCTATTCTATAGTTAACTTCACCTGTTAGGGACACTTCTTGTGGGGGTCACTGTATATAATACTATGACAATATATTTATAATGTTTTTAAAATGTTGAACACACTTGAAGAGCCACCAGAAATATTAGCTGGGGAATTTTACTTGTTGATTGTGTTATTATAAAAGTGAAGTATGGTAAATGAAGATTTGTGACAGATCACCTTCTCCATATTTATGAGAGTCAGGACTCACAAAATTGTAATAACACAGTTGCAAACAAATCATGGAATGAGTGGGGTTTGAACTCATGACAAGTGAGTGGTAAAACTGACAGGGCAGTATTTTAACCACTGGGCTGGCTGGCTACAGTAAGATTCATACAACTAGGTATATTTCTATACATCATAGGAAGTTAACATGGCCACCACTGTGACCACAAATACATGATTTTACAGATGACTTCCACAGCCAACTGGCTGTGGAATTTTAGCACTCGCTTGCCATACCTTCATAACACACCTGCTTCATGATTTGTTTTCAATCATGTTATTACGATTTTGAGAGTCATAATGGTGGGTTTGAAGGGACTTGAGCTAGAGTTCACCACAGCCACACTTGTATATAGAAATATACCTACTTGGGTGAATCTTATTACAGCTAACTGGCCAAGTAGTTAATGAACTGGCTCTTGAGTTCTAGGACTTGCTTGCCATGGGTTCAACCCTCACCACTTCTGTAATTTACAAAGAGTCAGGTTGTTCACAAAGCAGCAATAAAACCAAGTTGATCATTGAGCTTAAGGAGTGGTGTAGGCTCAGTCCTGATATGTGATCAGTCAAGCTGTTAATGATTGCATGTGAGTCAGAATATAAAAGGGAAGGAACAGGCAATGATGGAAAGCACATGTAATGGAAAAAATAGAAAATAATGTAAAGGCAATTTACCGAGAGGCTAGCGTGGAGGTGGAGAGACTGGAGCAGACACTGCCTAGGGAGACTCCACTACAGTATGAGAGTAGCTAAAGAAAACATCCATCATTGACTACACACACTTTTTTTTAATAACATGTAACAATAACAGATATGATAATCACAGGTCTTCGATAATTCAAATTCCATTGAACTACATTATGTACAATATTTTATGATTAATTTATTTGTTGCAAACTTTAGGCTTTAAGCTTGCCAACTCTTCAACTCCATTCCAAGAGCAGCTTTTTTGGTAATTTTAATTGTAGATAGTGAGATTGAGACTTTCTTTTTTTTTAGACATCTTAGATTTGTTTTTTTTATTTTCTCCCTGCTAGGAAATTGATGTGCGGGCAGGGGGGGGGCAGACGACGACAGTTGGACAAATAGTACGTCACATGCTCTCCAAGTTGGACTGGTACTCCACCCTCTTCCCGCGTATTCCGGTGCCAATCCAGAAGGATCTGGAGAAGAAATTAGCTGAACGTGCCTCCTGCAAACCAGTAGTTACTGCAGTATCTGTTAACTCCGCCTCCAACAAAAACGACTGGTACGGCACTAGGGGAGAAGCCGACTCGTGTGCTCGAGAGTCTACACGTACTTATGAGTAAGTTTAAGTCTACCTGCTAAGGAATGTACTGTACATTATTGACATTGCTTGTTCTGGTCCATATGTAGATTCAGTCGAACCTACAGGGTCTTCCTGGTTATCAAATTTTCAAGTCATAATAATTCATTTGAGTGGGATGAAATAAAAAATGAATTAACCCTTCATGGGAAACTCTCCTGAGAACTCTTATCCCAGAAAAGTGTAGTTTTGGAAAAGATGAATGCTGAAGTGTTTATGGTTTGTCTAAAAACTGCTCTGCTGAGATAGCCTGGGACAGGTGGTGAACTCATGGTATGTGTACCCAAGGTGGCACTCAAAAACAATAGCAACATGGCATGCACTGCAGCCTCAAGTTTTTTTTGTTTCAGTTCTGACCATCATTTATTTTTTATTTGGCATTTAAAAAAAATTGATTAAGTAAATCCTCAAGATAATGAACTAATAAAGGGTGTCTGTTATATCAGAATAACACAGGTACTAGCATGCAGGTGATGATTGTCTTTCTAGCGTACTAATAAGATAAGATAAGATTTCGTTTGGATTTTTAACCTTGGAGGGTTAGCCACCCAGGATAACCCAAGAAAGTCAGTGCATCATTAAGGACTGTCTAACTTATTTCCATTGGGGTCCTTAATCTTGTCCCCCAGGATGCGACCCACACCAGTCGACTAACACCCAGGTACCTATTTGCTGGTAGGTGAACAGGACAGCAGGTGTAAGGAAACATGTCGAAATGTTTCCACTCGCCGGGAATCGAACCCAGGCCCTCCATGTGTGAAGCGGGAGCTTCAGCCACCAGTGCACAGGTGATACTCTCTCTAGTGTACTAGTGCAGAGGTGATGACTGTTTATCTAGTGTACTAGTACACTGGTGATTACTGTCTCTCTAGTGTACTAGTATGCAGGTGATGACACTCTCTCCAGTGTACATACTGGTATGCAGGTGATGACTCTCTCTCTACTGTACTAGTACACAGGTGATTACTGTCTCTCTAGTGTACTAGAACACAGGTGATGACTCTCTCTCTAGTGAACTAGTACACAGGTGATTACTGTCTCTCTAGTGTACTAGTATGCAGGTGATCACTGTCTCTCTAGTGTACTAATATGCATGTGATTACTGTCTCTCTAGTGTACTAGTACACAGGCGATTACTGTCTCTAGTGTACTAGTACACAGACGATTACTGTCTCTAGTGTACTAGTACACAGGTGATGGCTGTCTCTCTAGTGTACTAGTATGCTGGTGATGATTCTGTACTAGTACACTAATACACTAGTACAGTCATGTTGCTCATCACTGTACTAGTACACTAGTACAGTCATGTTACTCATCACTGTGCCACCATTGTCATTTCTAAACTACACTGCTTTCTTGTTAAATACAGTAGATCTTCATATTACACAGTAGTTACGTTCCTGAAAATGATGTGTTAAATAAATCCGTGATATATCAACTGACGAAGTTATGGGAAAAATGGGGTTTTGGTCCTGGGACACCCCCCCCCCCCCCCAGAAAAAAAAAAAACTTTTTTTTAGATATCCAGATCTTACAAAACTAGAAACATAAGAAAGAAGGAACACTGCACCAGGCCTACTACCCCTGTGAAGCAGGTCCATGTCCCCTCCCCCTCCAGATTAGCCCAATGACCCACCTAGTCAGGTCACTTCCACTTAAGGAAGGAGCAAGGCATCAGACCTAGTAGCACAAGCTAGTCAGGTTCAACTCACACCCACTCATGTATTTATCTAACCTATTTTTAAAATTACATGTTTTAGTCTCTATAACTGTACCCGGGAGTTTGTTCCACTCATCCACAACTCTATTACCAAACCAGTGCTTTCCTATATCCTTCCTGAATCTGAATTTTTTCAGCTTGAAACCATTGCTGCGAGTCCTGTCTTGGCTGGAGATTTTCAGTATGCTATTTACATCCCCTCTATTTATTCCTGTTTTCCATTTATACACCTTGATCATATCATCCCTAATTCTACGCCCTTTGAGAGAGTGCAGATTCAGGGCCTCAGTCTATCCTCATAGGAAAGATTTCTGATACATGTGATCAACTTTGTCATCCTCCTCTGTACGTTTTCCAGTGCATTTATATCCATTCCGTAATAGGGTGACAAGAACCGTGCAGCATAATCTAAATGAGGCCTAACCAAGGATATATCAAGTTGAAGAACATCCTGAGAACTTCTATTATTTATACTTCTAGATATGAAGCCAAGGACTATGTTAGCTTTATTGCAAACACTAATGCACTGCTGTCTTGGTTTTAGAGTATTGCTAACCAGAACTCCTAAATCCTTTTTTGCAATCAGTAGTATTAAGATCTGCATTATTTAGTTTATATGTGGCATGGTTATTTTCCTGTCCAACATTTAGAACTTTGCGTTTGTCTATATTAAACACTTCTCCGACCATTGCATCAGTCTATTCAAATCATCCTGGAGTGCTTTAGTCCTCATTAGAATGAATTGGCCAGCCTATTTTGGGGTCATCAGCAAATTTCCTTATGTCTCTATTTATTCCCTCATCTATGTCATTTATGTAAATTGTGAAAAACAACGGGTCCAACACTGACCCTTGCGGAACATCGCTTGTGACATGCCCCCATTCTGATTTCTCCCCATTTATGCAAACTCTCTGCTGCCTATTTGTCAGCCATGCCTCTACCCAGGAAAAAATTTCTCCTATTCCTTGTGCCTTAAGTTTTGTCAGTAGCCTCTGATGTGGAACTCTATCGAAAGCCTTACTGAAGTCCATATACACAATATCATATTCATTACCATGATCTACCTCCTCAAACACCTTAGTGAAAAAAGTTAGTAAATTCGTAAGACAGGAACGCCCCTTTGTAAAACCATGTTGAGATTCATTAATCAATTTATGCTTATGAAGATGGCTACGAATTGCTTCGGCAATTATTGATTCCATAAATTTTCCCACTATGGAGGTAAGGCTTATTGGTCTATAGTTTGAAGCTAAGGACCTGTCACCTGCCTTTTAAATAGGTATTACATTTGCCATTTTCCACTTATCAGGCACTATGCCAGTTTGTAGTGATATGTTGAAATTCCTTTAACACCCTTGCAAACATTTCATCAAGGCCTATGGATTTGTTAGGTTTTAATTTATCTATCTGACTGAGGACCATGTCACTAGTTACAGCAATCGTGCATAGTTTATTATCATCCTGTTCTACATAATCTATTATTTCAGGAATTTCGCTGGTATTTTCCTGAGTAAAAACTGAGAGGAAGTAAGTATTGAAAATTTCACACACATCCTTATCACTGTCAGTGATCTGACCAGAGTTACTCTTAAGTGGGCCTATCTTGTCTCTAATCTTACTTCTGTATACCTGAAAGAACCCTTTTGGGTTAGTCTTCGAATCCCTTGCAACCTTAGCCTCATAATCCCTTTTTGCTTTTCTTATTCCTTTTTTTTATTTTTCTCTTTAATTGAATATAGTGTTTTCTTAACTGCCCATCCCCTCTTTTTGATATGCCTATATATGCCTCTCTTTTAACCAGTGAGATGTTTTAATCTGTTGTTCATCCATTTGGGATCATTATTGTTAGATCTAATTTCCCTACTCGGAACAAAAGTTGTCTGGGCAGCTAGAAGTATGCTCTGAAAAACGTCATATTGGCAACCAAGATCACCTCCCTGACCCATAGTCAGGTCATCCCAATTTAGCCTGCCCAGGTAATTTCTCAGTCCCATGAAATCAGCCAAGCGAAAGGCTGGGACAGAGGTTTGATTGCAGTTATCTGGGTAATTCCATGATATAATGAAAGTAAGTGATTTGTGACCACTTTTCCCAAGCTCATCATTAACCTCAATATTATTAATTAGTGATTCTTCATTGGCAAGAACCAAGGCAAGCAGATTGTTTCTTCTAGTTGGTTCTGTCACAAACTGTTCTTAAAAGCAATCCTGAACCGTATCAAGAAAGTCACTAGTCTCAAAATTTCCTGTCATATTGTTCCAATCAATTTGTCTAAAGATAAATCTCTTATTAACACATTTTCATATCTAGATACCTTATGAATTTGTTCCCATAACAGCTTACTGCACTCCCTATCAAGGTTTTGGGGCCTATAAATCACACCTAAAATTAATTTGTCACGACCCTCGAGAAACTGTAGCCAAACAGATTCTGTGTGCAATGTTTCTAATCTTATATCATGTCTAAGACAACAATTTAAATTATCTCTGACATACATTGCCACTCCACCACCCTTCCTGTTGACCCTATCAGTGTGAAATAGTTTATAACCCTGTATGTTGCATTCAGAAGGCATTTCTCTATCTTTCAGGTTGAACCAGGTCTCTGTTATACCAATAATATCTATATTACCTGCACTTGCAAGTAATCTTAGCTCATCTATCTTATTTCTTAGACTCCTACTATTTGTATAGTAAACCTTAAGGGAGCTAGTCACTCATTGCCCTCTACTGTCTGTCTTTTTTTGTTGATCAATTGATTTGCCTTTACTAGCAACTTTATTTTGAATATCCCTGAGGTATCCTGGTAATATCTGCTGTTTTCAACCCTAATACTGCAGCCTGATTGTTTCCCACAAACACCCATACCTCTATAATCTATCAGTTTAAAGTCCTAGACAAGTCTTCAGTTACCCCCTCAATCAAATTGGCTAATGCAACCACTCCATCCCCAGAGAGATGAACCCCATCCCTTGCATACATATCACATTTGCCATAGAATTTGTCTCAGTTATCAATGAATGGGATTGCAAGTTCCTTGCAGTACGTGTCTAGCCAGCAATTTATACCAATTGCCCTAGACATCCATTCATTGCCCACTCCCTTTCTAGGCAAGATGCTACATATGACTGGGATCCCTTCCTTAGACCTGACTACTTCTCTGGTTGACCTGTACTCATCCAGCAGCTCCTGTCTCCTGCCCTTCCCAATGTCATTACCCCCAGCACTAAGACAGATAATGGGCTTGTTCCCATTACCTGACATAATATTATCCAACCTGCTGACTATGTCACCAACACCAGCTCCAGGAAGGCACACTCTCTGCCTGACCTTTCTGTCTCTGTTACAAAAAGCACGGTCCATATATCTTACCTGAGAATCTCCTACAATTAGAATATTTTTACCTTGATAAGCAGGGGAATCAGTGGTACCTCCAACCTCACTAACCACTGAAGTACACTCGTCCTGGAGAACAGAAAATCGATTTCCTACCTTCACATCTTCTCTGTTAACCCTCCTTATCTTTCTTCAAAAATAAAAATGATAATGTTGTTTTTGTTGCTTAAGACTACAGATGCAACAGAAATAATATTATTTACCTTAAATTATGGTTTCTGGTGTATGTCAGTGATTGTGAAGAGAGTGGAGATGCATGGTGTGGCCCTACTGGGCTGAGGTGGATGGTTGTTGTTGGTTGTCTGCAAAAGTGGATGGTCAAGGTTCTGCTACTAAAGTCGATGGTTGTATTGAAGCGTGCATAAATTCTGTAATGGATCTCTGGCTTCTTTTACCTTGCACTACATTATACATTATTCCAGAAGCTTGTTACTGCCAGGCTGGAGCCAGAGTCCATTGATTCAATTACTGTAGACCATCGTTTAATACGGTAGTTACGTTCCTGAAATGCCGTGCTAGTTAAAACCATGTTAGACAAACTGAAGAACTTATGGGAAAAATAGGGTTACGTTCCTGTTAGCCCCCAAAAAGCCAAAACTTTTTTTTCAACCAACACATTTGCAAAAATAAAAGCGAGTATGTAATTGTAGTTCATTGTCATGATATATTACTGCTTAAGACTACAAATGCAATAGAAATAATAGTATTTATCATAAATTGTGGGTAATGATGTTTGTGTGTGATTGTGAAGAGAGTGGATATGCATGGTGTGGCCCTACTGGGCTGAGATGGATGGTTCTAAAGGTACTAAAGTCGATGGTTGTATTGGAGTGTGCATAAATTCTGTAATGCATCTCTGGGCTCTTTTTATTTTGCAGTCCATTGTACAGCTAACAGTAAGGCATCATCAGCTGATCTAGACCCTGTTTCAAAGCACTGCTTCCAGATTTGTCAGGGTCCTCTTCAGTGAAAAGTCTGCATCTTTACCAATAATATGGAACTGCTCACGTAACTGCTGCAATGTTAACTGTTTTTCTTCAGGTTCTTTTTCCACTTCTTTTATCTGGCTCCCTTGTATCTGTGCATCGAGCTCTGCCAACATTTCCTCTGGGTTCCTGTCTTCAGCATCATCATCATCTAAGAGCTCATTCACATCTTCAGTCATATCTTCAAAACCATCACCTGGTAATCTCCTTGTCAGCTGAACAATTTCCTGAACCTGACTCTCGTGCAAGGGAAAACCAGTGAAAGAATTAACTACAGAAGGCCATAACTTTCCCCAGCCTGCATTCAATGCTGATTAGGGCACTTCATTCTATGCACTTCTAGTATAGCTAATGGCATCTGTAATGTTAAATTTATTCCAAAAGCTTGGTACTGCCAGGTTGGAGTCAAGAGTCCATTGTGCAACTAGTTTTTTCATAACTCTTTTTGTGTAATTACACTTGAATACTTAATAACTCCCCAATCCAGTAGTTGTATTAACCCGTAAACGGTCCAAACGTATATATACGTTTTTTTCAACATTTGAAAGTATGTAAAAAAAGTAGATCTTTTTGTTTTTTTACATTTTAAAACGTGTAAAAAAACTTTGATCTACTTTTTTTTTTGTTATATTTGAAAATATGTAAAAAAACGTAGATCTACTTTTGTAGCACTACACATGTGAACGTAGATCTGCTTGGACCGTTTACGGGTTAAAGATGTTGTATTTGGTGGTAAAAATACAACTTTTGCATGTGGGGGTCACATCCAGCAAAGCTTGTGGATAAGTACGGGAATTATCAAGAATGAAGAGAGCCTTGAATGCAAGGTTCTTGCTGTGCAGGTAAAACTTGTTTTCAGGAATAAAGTGATGCTTAAACCAGTCAATAAATATTTCCTCTGTCATCCATGCTGACTGGTTTGACCTTCAAATTACTGGTAAGGTGTTTATCTACACCTTTCAAAGCTCAAGGATTCTTAGAGTGGTAAATAACCATGGGCTTACACTTGAAATCACCTGATGCATTACTGCAAAGGAGCAAAGTGAAGCGATCCTTTGCTGTCTTGAAGCCCGATGCACTTTTCTTTTGCTGGCTGATATAAGTCCGTGTTGGCATTTTCTTCCAGAAAACATTCGTCTCGTCAGCATTAAACACTTGATGTGGCTCATAGCCATCCTCAGAAATAATTTCCTGCAATTCAGCAGGGAAATAACTTGCTGCTGTATGATCAGCTGAAGCACTTTCACCAGAAAACTTAATACTGTATTATGTAACTTATTATGCAACTTAAAGTTGTGGAACCAGCCTGTGCTAAACATACACTCTTTTTCAAGCCTTCCTTCCTTCTTATCACACACTGATTTAACTCTTTCAGGGTTGGTGCCGTACTAGTACAGATTGCACACCAGGGTTGGTGCCGTAATAGTACGCATTCTGGCACCTTCAAATCTAGTGAGAGAAAGCTGGTAGGCCTACATATGAAAGAATGGGTCTATGTGGTCAGTGTGCACAGTATAAAAAAAATCCTGCAGCACACAGTGCGTAATGAGAAAAAAATAACTCCGACCGTGTTTTTGGATTAAAACAGCGACTTTGCAGTGTATTTTCGTATGCTATTTATGGTTGTATTCTAGTTTTCCTTGTCTCATTTTATAGAATGGAAGACATATTACAGAAATTGAGATGATTTTGACTGGTTTCACAATGAAAAGTACCTCAAAGTAGCAGAAATGTTCAATTTTTGCCAAAGTTCAAAAGTAAACAAATCATGCCACGCATCCAATACATGTCAACTGGTGAGTCTTATATTCTTTCACTAGTGCGCTGATATTATTTATACTATTTCTACACTAATGCAGTAGTCTGCATAACAGTAAATCTTCTATTTTTTTGTGAGAAAAATTCAAAGTGGAAAGCAAAAGAAATTTGAGAGAGGCCTGGGGACGTGACTAATGAACAGAAAAAAATTTATTTTAGTGCCAGGAATGTCTATCTTGTTTATTCTGGACCCTATTTGGAAATTGGCATCTTTTGAAATTTGTGTGAAATTGGCAAAATTGCCAATTTCTGACCACTTTATTGGATACTTGAAATTGGTAAATGGGTGCTTTCTTGTACTCATTCGATAGAAAAAATGAAGTTCTAGCAAAATAGTTATGATTTTTGTCGACTGGTACATTGGAATTGGCTGACAGTAGGGCTCATATTGAGCGAAATCACCGATGCGTAAACATCGTCGAGACCACTAACTTCACGAGAGCATAATTCCGTACGTTTTCCATCAAATTTCATACTTTTGGTGTCATTATGCTCGGGGAAAAATTCTCTATAATTTCATAAGAAAAAATAATTGTTTTTTTTCGAAGAATTTCCAACCCTGAGAACATCTTTAGGAGAGGGCCTGCTGACCCTGAAAGGGTTAAACAACTGTAAGGCCTTTTCCCTAATTAAGATGAAATTAAGTGGTTTACCTTTGTTTGTCTTTTGTTCAATCCACTCAAGCAACAAGTTTTCAGTTTTATTTACTTGTTGTGATCTGTGTGTCATTCATGTATGTATTTGCCTCGTTCTTTTTAATTGTATGAACTGACACTCCTTTAAGTTCATAAACCCTCAGTAGATCCACCACACGTGAGCTGCTCTTAAGCTTGTCTAATATCTTTTCTTGTCTAATACCTTGTCTAATTCCTTTTCTTGCCACTTTCAGCAACACTTCTATGCCTACTGGGTGCCATGATTGTTTGGCAGATTTAAGATATGGCAGTTAAGAGATCTAAACTCAATCCACAAACAAAAATAAACACAGCTAGCTCCTAGCAGAGGATGGTCCTACATGTGTATGAACTGGCTGGGACAAGGGTGATGGGAGTGGTGGGGGGTGGCAGAGCGGTGGCAGGGGATGGCAGTAGGTCTCCCCCGTTGACTCAGTGGTCTAACCCACAGCCAAGCAGTATGTATCCCGTGGGTGATGCACGCTCCAAATTTTTTCCCTTCCTGCAAACTGAACTGTGTTAACCCTTTGGCTGTTTCGGTTGTGTATATACGTCTTACAGCCAATATGTTTGGCGTATATATACTCCAAAATTCTAGTGGCTTCAAATCAACCAGGAGAAAGCTGGTAGGCCTACATGTGAGAGAATGGGTCTGTGTGGTCAGTGTGCACAGTATTAAAAAAAAACCTGTAGCACACAGTGCATAGTGAGAAAAAAAACTCCAACCGTGTTTTTGGATTAAAATGCCGAATTTGAGGTGTATTTTTGTATATTATTTATGGTTGTACTCTTGTTTTCTTGGTCTCGTTTGATAGAATGGAAAACATATTATAGAAATAAAAGTGATTTTGACTGGTTTTACTATGAAATGTAGCTCAAAATGGCAGAAATGTTCGATTTTTACTGATGTTCAAGAGTAAACAATGAATGTCCAACTAGCCATTCTAATATGCAGTCACGAATGGGTTGATGTTATTTATACAGTTATTACAATATTGCAGTAGTCTGCGCATAACAATAAATCTTCTATTTTTTGTGTGAATGTAAATTCAAAATAGAAAGCAAGCATGAACCAGATTATTGGTGAGCTGAAAGCAGAGCGGGTGAATGATAAATGTCTTCGGAGGCTTCTTAACTTTATTTGCAAAGTTGTGGTGGGTGAACAGGCTTGTGTGTTGTGCCCATGACCCAGGTAGGGCCATGCCCATGAGAGGGAGAACTAGTAGGCCTTGCGTCTTTCTGCTAGGCTGCTGAGAGAGTGAGGGCCCAGCGTCCCACTGACTTGGGCAGGCCCAGAGGGCAGCACCTTAGTGGCACGGAATATGAACTAAGCTGGCAGACGGCATAGGCTGTCTGTGCAGACAGTACAGGCTGTCTACACAAGAGCATAATAACAGGGGCCTGAAGTTGTGACTGATGAACAAAGAAAATGTTATTTTAGTGCCAGGAATGTCTTCATTGCTCATTCTGGACCCTATTTTGAAATTGACATACTATTTTTTAATTTGCATGAAATTGGCCAAATTGCCAATTTCTGACCACTTTATTTGGTAGTTGAAATCGGTAAATGGGCAGTTTCTTGTACTCAACCGATAGAACAAGTGCAGTTCTAAAGAAATAGCTATGAGTTTGGTCAACTGGAACAATGGAATTGGCCGAAAATAGGGCTCAAAGTGGGCATAATTGCCGATGCGTAAATGTCGCCGAGGTCGCTAACTTCGCGAGAGTGTAATTCCGTAAGTTTTCCATCAGATTTCATACTTTTGGTGTCATTATCATCGGAAAAACATTCTCTATCATTTCATAAGAGATTTTTTTTTTTTTTTTTTTCCAAATATTTTGTGACACCAGGAGACACTTCAGGATTTGGGATTGCGACAGTCAAAGGATTAAGTTAATTTTATGAAGTGTTGTACAAAAATTTGCAGCAATTCTTCAGTAGTGCTATAACCAAAACATGCCAAAGAAAACTGTGTTAAACTTCAGTCTACTGTAGTTTTTCATCACTTGTGTAGTTACACTTGAATGACTTAACTCCCCGATCCAGTGGTTGTATTAAAAATACAGTGGAACCTTGGCTTACGAACACCCCACCATGCGATCTTTTCAGGATATGAACCGTTGTTTGGTTGATTTTTTGCTTCTGGATACAAACGAAATTTCAGGATGCGTACTTCCCCCTCAAAGGAGGTTCCTGAAATAATTTTATTTTTATTATCACACTGGCCGATTCCCACCAAGGCAGGGTGGCCCGAAAAAGAAAAACTTTCACCATCATTCACTCCATCACTGTCTTGCCAGAAGGTTGCTTTACACTACAGTTTTTAAACTGCAACATTAACACCCCTCCTTCAGAGTGCAGGCACTGTACTTCCCATCTCCAGGACTCAAGTCCAGCCTGCCGGTTTCCCTGAATCCCTTCATAAATGTTACTTTGCTCACACTCCAACAGCACGTCAAGTATTAAAAACCATTTGTCTCCATTCACTCCTATCAAACACGCTCACGCATGCCTGCTGGAAGTCCAAGCCCCTCGCACACAAAACCTCCTTTACCCCCTCCCTCCAACCCTTCCTAGGCCGACCCCTACCCCGCCTTCCTTCCACTACAGACTGATACACTCTTGAAGTCATTCTGTTTCGCTCCATTCTCTCTACATGTCCGAACCACCTCAACAACCCTTCCTCAGCCCTCTGGACAACAGTTTTGGTAATCCCGCACCTCCTCCTAACTTCCAAACTACGAATTCTCTGCATTATATTCACACCACACATTGCCCTCAGACATGACATCTCCACTGCCTCCAGCCTTCTCCTCGCTACAACATTCATCACCCACGCTTCACACCCATATAAGAGCGTTGGTAAAACTATACTCTCATACATTCCCCTCTTTGCCTCCAAGGACAAAGTTCTTTGTCTCCACAGACTCCTAAGTGCACCACTCACTTATTTCTTTGCAAAAGTTACAGAGCGTGTTTACATATCATAATATGATTGGAGCAAAGAAAGCCACTATCATGCCAAGGCATTTTGGGCAGACTTAACCTAATACTCATAGACTACTTAAAGACAGGTGAATAGTAGTGGTTACCAATGTTTTGCTGATGGTGGCGCCAACTACTGGCAGTCTTTTGAGGTTTCTCCTTACTGTTTATTACTATTATTATTACTATCATATTGTATTATTATTATTGTAGATGAATGGTTTGGAGAACCGACAAGCTGATAAATTAGACACATGTGCAACACATAGGTATCTTTAATGAGGAAACGTTTCGCCACACAGTGGCTTCATAAGTCCATACAAGGAGAATCATGAGGAACAGGAGGAGTATGAGGTAATCAGTTCTTCAGCCTTGAGTCAATGTAATCAGTCCATCAATCTTGAAAAGAATACAGCATATGTGCAAGGAAGTGGCTTATATATTGTAGACAGATGATGAGGTGCAGCAGTTGTAGGTGGTAACACATTTGTCCAATGTGAAAATAGGTCATGCCCAAGGATGAAGCCACTGTGTGGCAAAATGTTTCCTCATTAAAGATACCCATGTGTTGCACATGTCTAATTATTATTGTTTTAGTTATAATTATTATGATTACACCTACCATCCGACTTACGACCTGCTCGACATACAACCACTCGACTTACAACCATGTATTTTATGCCAGATTTCTGGGAAATAAACAACTGTTTGTGTTGTTCACAGTGTTTATCCTAAACCTTATGGTATAAAATACAGTACTAAAAAACATAAAAAGTAAAGTAAACAAATGAAATACCAAAGTAAAACAATAAAATAAAATCATTACCAAAGTGTGATGTTGATATTCAGTAATAAGGTTCGACTTTAGTCCATTTTGACTTACGACCGGTTGGTCGGAACCAAGCTTGGTCGTAAGTCAGATGGTACCTGTATTATTATTATTTATTATTATTATTACTACATACATGGTGAGGGGCTCTTGATCTAGAGAATTGGATCTGTGTTCCAGTTCCCTAAATTAATCCTGAATACCTTCCATCCTCCCCCCCCAAGCACTTCCCCATTATAATAATAATAATGTATATACAGTGGTCCCTCGTTTATCGTAATTAATCCATTCCTGGAGGTGTTACTATTATCAAAATCTACTATTTTTTGAATCAATTTTCCCCATAAGAAATAATGTAAATACAATTAATCCGTTCCTGACACCCGAAAGTATTAAAACAAAAAAAAATTTTACGTGAAATATAGATGTAGTACATAAACAATACAGGTCTCCCTCGACATTCACATTTTCAGCTTTCACGGGCTTCACACATTCGCGAATTCCCAACCGCCAAATTCCCAGCCGCCAAATCATTTTTAAGTTTCCTGCCACCTGTGAGTCCCTACTACCCTCCCTCCGACCCCCGCAACTGGCAGCCAGCCCTCCCACTACTCAGTGTGGTGAGTGTTTTGTTTGTTCATTATTTGCTATTATACTACAGTATAAATACACCTACCATCCGACTTACGACCTGCTTGACATACGTCCACTCGACTTACGACCGTGCATCTGGCAGCTGGGCTGGGCTGACTGATGCACACCGCTGTACAATATTTGACAGTACTCGCGCCGGCAATGCGTCATGCAGGCAGCATCAGTTTGAGTAAACCTGTCCTATCAGCAGCATCATACTGTATTAACTGTACTAACTGGACAGTAAATTTCACCATGGCCCCTAAGATGAAGTTTGAATCTTGCACTGGAGATTGTGGCAAGAAAGGCTCGTACTCTCCAACTCTCTATTTGTTTTCACTTGCACATAAACCTGCCTGTATATTTGTCTGTATCTCTGTGTGTCTGTTTATCTGTCTGTCTACTAGTGTGTCTGTCTACCTGTGTGTCTGTCTTTGTGTACTTGTGTGTCTTTATGTCTACCTGTGTGTGTCTGTCTACCTGTGTGTCTTTCTGTCTACCTGCATGTCTTTCTGTCTACCTGTGTGTCTTTGTCTACCTGTGTCTGTCTTTGTCTACCTGTGTGTCTTTGTCTACCTGTGTGTCTGTCTACCTGTGTGTCTGTCTTTCTGTCTACCTGTGTGTCTGTCTTTGTCTGCTTGTCTGTCTCAGAGCCACTCATTAAGAGTGTACTTGGTGTTGAAGATGCCATATTAATAATAATAATAATCACTGAGGTGCATTAAATGTGTATAAAACTTTAATATAGACATTTTGCTTAATCCATCTATGATTTTTTTTCAAAATTATATAATAAACATGCTACATAACATATAAATTAACAAATATGAAATGATTTTCTGGTCGGCTTGACAGTGAACAGGAACCGTTCGTGTCCGGGCTGGTAACAACAACAACAACATTTGTTTACATAACTCGTGAACATTCTACATTCTCATTCTCTCTCATTTATTCATTTAATCTTGTTTACTCACCTCTCACTCTACATTAAAACTACAGATATTTTAAGTTAAGTATTGAGTGGACACGATTGTTATATTATAGCTTAATAATAATAATATTAATATTAGTACATATGTATTATTGTAATAATAATGATTATTAATATTATTATTAATTTAGGGCACTGGAGCACAGATCCACTGTATAGCACTTTGTCTGGATTTTTTGGGTTATCCTAGGTAATTTATAATATATATGATGACTTACGTGTACCAGTGAGAGAGAGAGAGAGACAGACAGACAGACAGACAGACAGACAGACAGACAGACAGACAGACAGACAGAGAGAGATACAAAGAGACAGCCACATTCGGTCAGCCAGTCAGCCAACTACCCACCCACCCATCCAGCCACCCACCCATCCAGCCACCCACCCATCCAGCCACCCACCCATCCATCCACCCATCCATCCACCCATCCATCCAGCCACCCACCCAGCCACCCACCCATCCATCCAGCCACCCAGCCAACCACCCACCCAGCCACCCACCCAGCCACCCACCCATCCAGCCACCCACCCACCCAGCCGGATACGTATTACACATGTTCCAGAGTTGTTTCTCTTTACTTAGGGTATAGGTTATACTACATCCTGGCAGGATGACACTACCAGTGGTATTCTCCCATTCACTGTGTCAACAATACATAAAGATAACAGTAACATGTGATACTGTATGCGATGTAAAATTTACAATACATATCACTACCATGTATACATTATATACAGTACATAAATAATTAAAATACAACAATAGAAGTAAATTATGGTAAAAATAATGAAATAATGATTGTACATTACATTACAGTATTATGTAGGTAGTTTATATAGGAAAGGTTTGACATTATGCCCTACCCAATATGTCGGCAATTTTCAAAGATTCGATTTACGTCCATTTCGACTTACGACCGGTTGGTCGGAACCAAGCTTGGTCGTAAGTTGGATGGTAGGTGTAATGTAAGCCCATTCATGACTGCATATTGGAATGGCTATTCGGACAGGTATTAGACGGTGGCATCATGTGTTTACTCTTGAACACAGCAAAGAATCAAACATTTCTGCTACTGCTAATAATAACAATAGTAATAATAATAATAATAATAAATACGGTATAATTGAAGAAGGAAATTGTACAAAAATACGAGGGAGTGGTTGACACATCGTCAGTGTGGCTTTGTTTATACTGGAGTGAACATTAGTCTCCCTGCTCTTCCAAACATTTCACAATAATTCATTGTGTTTGGTGCTTGTAGATTGAGTGTGACTGGAGTGGTAGAGGCAGCAATTGAGGCAGTGATTGAGGCAGTGGCTGAGGCAGCTGTTGAGGCAGCAATTGAGGCAGCGATTGAGGCAGTGGCTGAGGCAGCTGTTGAGGCAGCGGTTGAGGCAGCGATTGAGGCAGCGATTGAGGCAGTGGTTGAGGCAGCTGTTGAGGCAGTGATTGAGGCAGCGATTGAGGCAGTGGTTGAGGCAGTGGTTGAGGCAGTGGTTGAGGCAGTGGTTGAGGCAGCGATTGAGGCAGTGGTTGAGGCAGCGATTGAGGCAGTGGTTGAGGCAGCTGTTGAGGCAGCGATTGAGGCATTGGTTGAGGCAGCTGTTGAGGCAGTGGTTGAGGCAGCGATTGAGGCAGCGATTGAGGCAGCGATTGAGGCAGTGGTTGAGGCAGCGGTTGAGGCAGCGGTTGAGGCAGCGGTTGAGGCAGCGGTTGAGGCAGTGGTTGAGGCAGTGGTTGAGGCAGTGGTTGAGGCAGTGGTTGAGGCAGCGATTGAGGCAGCGATTGAGGCAGCAATTGAGGCAGTGATTGAGGCAGCGATTGAGGCAGTGGTTGAGGCAGCAATTGAGGCAGCGATTGAGGCAGCGATTGAGGCAGCGATTGAGGCAGTGGTTGAGGCAGCGGTTGAGGCAGCGGTTGAGGCAGCGGTTGAGGCAGCGGTTGAGGCAGTGGTTGAGGCAGCGGTTGAGGCAGCGGTTGAGGCAGCGGTTGAGGCAGCGGTTGAGGCAGTGGTTGAGGCAATGGGTGAGGCAGCGATTGAGGCAGCGGTTGAGGCAGCGGTTGAGGCAGTGGTTGACGCAGCGGTTGAGGCAGCGGTTGAGGCAGCGGTTGAAGCAGCGGTTGAGGCAGTGGTTGAGGCAGCTGTTGAGGCAGCGGTTGAGGCAGCGGTTGAGGCAGCTGTTGAGGCAGCTGTTGAGGCAGTGGTTGAGGCAGCGGTTGAGGCAGTGGGAGAGGCAGCTGTTGAGGCAGCAGTTGAGGCAGTGGTTTATAATAACTTACATATTAATAACAATAATAATAATACATGTTATTAATAATAACATGTACTATTATTATTTATAACATATATGTTATTAATACCACTGCCTCAACTGCTGAATTATTGTGAAATATTTGGAAGAGCAGGGAGACTAATGTTCACTCCAGCATAAACAAAGCCACACTGACGATGTGTCAACCACTCCCTCGTATTTTTGCACAATTTCCTTCTTCAATTCTGTCTTATTTATTATTATTATTATTATTATTATTATTATTATTATTATTATTATTATTACTATTGTTATTATTAGCAGTAGCAGAAATGTTTGATTCTTTGCTGTGTTCAAGAGTAAACACATGATGTCACCGTCTAATACCTGTCTGAATAGCCATTCCAATATGCAGTCATGAATGGGTTTACATTATTTATACTGTAGTTTAATAGCAAATAATGACCAAACAAAACACTCACCACACTGAGTGGTGGGAGGGCTGGCTGCCAGTTGCGGGGGTCGATGGGAGGGTAGTAGGGACTCGCAGTGGTTGGGGAAGTGGTGGAGGCATTGGTGGAGGCAGTGGTGGAGTCTGTGGTATTTAATAACATACATGTTATTAAAGCATAACATGTATATATTTAGTACAATTTATGACGTTTTCATGTATTTTATGATTGTTCATGGTTCAACAAGTTAAGGAAGCAGTATTGTATTATATTTCCCTACAATATATTGGGGCACCAAACATTTGTGATTTTTCAACATTTGCGAGGCTCTTGATCCCCTAACCCTCGCGAATGTTGAGGGAGACCTGTACAATGGGACATGATGAATGAAACATTAACAGCATAACACTTACCTTTATTGGCAATTCTTCTTAGTATATGGAAGACTGGAGGAGGAGATTGGATTAGTTACTGTTTGGAAGGGGAATCCCCTTCCATCAACACCTCAGGTACCAAGTGCTTTCCTGGGATTACTTCTCTTCTCTGTTTCTTAATGCCACTAGGACCAGCTTGAGAGTCACTGGAGTCCTGTCTAGCAAAATAACTGTCCAGAGAGCTCTGTTTCTGGCATCTCTTTAACACCTCCCTAAAATGGGCCAAGACTTTGTCACTGTACATGTTGCCAACATGGCTTGCAACAGCCTTGTCAGGGTGATGTTTCTCCATAAATCTTTCCATCTTACCCCACATTTCAAAAATCTCCCTAATTTCTGAAGAAGGCAGCTTCTTCCATTTCTCTTCCTCCTCCTCTGCAGCAAGATTCTGAGCTGCAATCTGTTGCTCTTCCTGCTGAAGCTCTTGCAGCTCCTCAGTGGTGAGCTCTTCGTTGTGGTCTTCCACCAACTCTTCCACATCCTCCAAACTCACATCCAACCCCATGGAACTCCCCAGTGCCACAGTAGATTTAACAACAGACGTAGGCTCATCAGGGTCAGCCCCAAGCCCTTCAAAATCCCTCTTGTCGACACAATCTCGCCACAATTTTCTCCAAGCAGAGTTCAAAGTCCTGGTAGTCACTCCCTCCCAAGCTGTACCTATAAGGGTTATGCAGTGGAGGATGCTGAAGTGTTCTTTCCAAAAATCTCTTAGGGTCAAGTGAGTATCTGAGGTCACTTTCAAGCACCTTTGAAACATTGCTTTGGTGTAGAGTTTTTTAAAGTTTGCAATGACCTGCTGGTCCATGGGCTGGAGGAGAGGAGTGGTATTCGGGGGCAAGAACTTTACTGTGATGAACCCAAACTCCTCGAAAATTAGGTCATCCAAGTTTGGAGGATGAGCAGGTGCATTGTCCATTACTAGGAGGCACTTGAGATCCAATTTGTTTTCCAGGAGGGAATTCTTCACATTAGGGCCAAACACTTCATTGAACCACTTGACGAAAATTTCCCTTGTGACCCATGCCTTACTATTAGATTTCCAAAACACACACAATTTACTCTTCATAACATTGTTTTTCCTGAACACACTGGGATTTTCAGAATGGTACACTAGTAATGGCTTCACTTTGAAATCCCCACTATCATTAGCACAGAACATGAGCGTCAGCCTGTCTTTCATAGGTTTGTGTCCTGGCAGTGCCTTTTCCTCCTGTGTAATGCGAGTCCTCTTTGGCATTTTCTTCCTAAAGAGGCCTGTTTCATCACAATTGAACACTTGTTCAGGTTTCAGTCCTTCAGCCTCTATGTACTCCTTGAATTCATGCACATATTTTTCAGCTGCTTTGTGGTCCGAACTGGCAGCCTCACCATGCCTTACCACACTGTGTATGCCACTACGGTTCTTAAGTCTCTCAAACCAGCCTTTGCTGGCCTTAAATTCACTCACATCACCACTAGTTGCAGGCAATTTCTTTATCAGATCGTCATGCAACTGCCTAGCCTTTTCTCAAATAATCGACGTCATAATACAGTGGACCCCCAGTTCGCGAAGTCATCGGTATCCGATAAATCCGGTATCCGAAGCATTATATCGCAAAAAATTTGCCTCGGTTCCCGTTACAAAACCCAGCATGCGATACAATTCATACGAGACATGTCCATGTGTGGCCTGAGCTGCCCCGTGTGTGCCAGTGTTTACAAGCCAGCTAGTGTGCACGCATCTAAGGATACATTCGGTACATTCCATATTATCCATATTATCACTGTTTTTGGTGCTTGTTTCTGCAAAATAAGTCACCATGGGCCCCAAGAAAGCTTCTAGTGCCAACCCTGTGGTAAAAAGGGTGAGAATTAGTATGGAAATTAAGAAAGATTTTGAAGGGTTTGGGGCTAACCCTGAGAAGCCTATGCCAGTTGTGGAATCCATTGTGCCTTCTTCAAAAATTAAGGAAATATGTGCCCAGTGGGTTGAACTGCAAACCTTTATGGATGAAAATCACCCTAATACAGCTATTGCAAGCCGTGCTGGTGACTATTACAATGACAATGTTGTGAACCACTTTAGGAAAGTCATAAAGGAACAAGAGGTACAGACCTCTATGAACAGATAGGTTGTGCGACAGAAGTCCAGTGACTCTCAAGCTGGTCCTAGTGGCATTAAAAGAAGAAGGGAAGTAACCCTGGAAAAGGACTTGCTACCTCAAGTCCTAATGGAGGGGGATTCCCCTTCTAAACATTAAAAACTTCGACACTGTCTCCTCCTCCCATCCCATCAATCATCACCAGATCTTCATTAAAGGTAAGTGTCAATTATTCTATTGTGATTATTCTATTGTTATTATTGTTATTGTAATTATTCTATTGCATTAAACTTAATATTTCATGTGGAGAAAGTTTTTTTTTTTTCATACTTTTGGGTGTCTTGCACGGATTAATTTGAGTTCCATTATTTCTTATGGGGAAAATTGATTCGCTTTCCGATAATTTTGCTTTACGATTAGCTCTCAGGAACGGATTAATAATGTGAACCTGGGGTCCACTGTACTATCTCCTGCTAATTGTTTCTCGTTTATCCACACCAATAATAACTTCTCAACCTCTTCGAGTACTGGTGATCTCATTTTTGTCAGTATATTTACCCCCTTTGCAACAACAGTGTCCTTGATTTCCTTTTTCTTGGCCACGATGAAACATATGGTTGTATAGGGTTTGTTATACATCCTGGCCAGTTCGGCCACTTGTACGCCACTTTCATATTGTTCAATGATGGTTTTCTTAAATTCAATCGTATTTCTCACCTTCTTTACCACAGGCTTGGCACTAGGAGCTTTCTTTGGAGCCATGGTAGCTTATTTAGTACTTGCAAGCACTAAAATGAATGGAATACATATTATGAAATATTTCGTATGAGCAAGTGAGGGGACCGTCGCTCACTGGTAAACAATGCCACACTGGCTGGGAAGGGAGGCCGAGGCGGCTCAGAGCGTGCGTACGCGTCCCAGACAAACTGTTATTCGCGAGTCAATCTACGATTAGCGAGCCCATGTTTTTTACGAAAATATCGCTACTATTTCCAAAAATTACGGCTCAAGCCCTACGATTATGAAGGGACCACTGTACTATAATAATTATAATAATAGACAGTTTCAAGAGGCTGTCACTAGATGGCAGTGAATATTACAACAACATGGGAGCTGTTATGGCCGCCTCCACTTATCACATATTTTATTAATTTTAGAGTATATTTGAGGTTTCTATGTCATGTTGTTATGTCATGTTAGCTCAATTGTGATATATAAATAGGCCATAGAGTTGATATAAGCATTATATTAAAGTGTATTTTTCCTGCCTCTGAGAGCAGGAATTCCTCTGGAACAGATTAATGGCTTTTCACTTAATTTGAATGAGGAAAATTGACTCAGCATATGAACAAATCGGGATACGAACAAGTTCACGGAACGGATTAAGTTTGTAAGCCGAGGTTCTACTGTATTGTATTTGGAGGTAAAAATACAACTTTTACATGTGGGGTCACATCCAGCAAAGCTTGTGGATAAGTACGGGAATTATCAAGAATGAAGAGAACCTTGAATGCAAGGTTCTTGCTGTGCAGGTAAAACTTGTTTTCAGGAATAAAGTGATGCTTAAACCAGTCAATAAATATTTCCTCTGTCATCCATGCTGACTGGTTTGACCTTCAAATTACTGGTAAGGTGTTTTTATCTACACCTTTCAAAGCTCAAGGATTCTTAGAGTGGTAAATAACCATGGGCTTACACTTGAAATCACCTGACGCATTACTACAAAAGGAGCAAAGTGAAGTGATCCTTTGCTGCCTTGAAGCCTGGTGTAGCCCCACGGAGACAGCGTTCTTACCCAGGCAGCCTGAGCTAGGGAAATATCCCATTGCTGATGCTCCAAATTTTTTCTCCTCCTGTAAACTGAGCCATGTTAAGTTAATTTTACGAAGTGTTGTATAAAATTATGCCACAATTTTTCAGTAGTGTAATAACCAAAATTTGCCAAATAAATCTGTGTAATATGAGGGTCTACTGTAACTCACACTATATTATCAGTCTCTAACACATTTGGGAATTATATAAGTACAGCTGGGCTGAGGGACTGACCACCTCAAACAACTAATTCAAAACTCAAGGTTAGTGGACCAATCACGTCATTGTTATCTGCCCACCACTTCTGCTGTCTCTCTACTAGTCAACTCTATTCAGTAGGGTGGGTTAACAATGTACAGCAGGGCCCCGCTTTATGGTGTTTTGCCTTACAGCGTTCCGCTAATACAGCGACTTCAAATTATGACCAAAATTTGCTATACGGCAAGCAGTCTTTCAAATATGGCGCACTCCACCCGGTTTGTTTACATTCTCCGTGAGCACATCTATTATGTCTGGAAACTCTCCATAATTTCAAGTGTTTAAAAGCTTTTGCATATTTTATATGTCCTCTAATAATTATGCTTATGTGTTCCTGTACCTAAATATACTTACACACTGTGCTGGTGTGAGGGTACACATTAAAATCACTAAGAGTCTCTCTACTCATGATGCCATAGTAATACTAGGTAATAATAATCTCTCTTGGGCACATTAAATGTCTTATTTTATGTTAATATAAACATTTTCATTAATCCATCTATGATATTTTCTTCAAAATTATATAAGAAACACGTTACATAGCATATAAACATTATACATACACCCACAGAATAAAAATTGACATATATATAAGATTTGTTTACAAAGCGGCTTTGTAGGAGTGTCTGAAGAATTACGTTTTCTCTAGTCAAACACTGGGGGATAACTGTAGATAAATATTCCTTTCATATGCCTTCACTCTATATATAGTAATTCATGATCCATGTGGGTTTAGTGCTTCATTTTTATTATGATTATAATTTGTAATAATAATAAAAATAATAATAATTTGTCAGAGCATCATTCGTTCTAAAAATTACATGAGAATGGAAATAACAAAAAAGGCACAATACCGTGACTGGAACGATACACAAATAACCCGCACATAAAAGACAGAAGCTTACGACGGCGTTTCGGTCCGACTTGGACCATTGACAAAGTCACACTGTGACTTTGTCAATGGTCCAAGTCAGACCGAAACGTCGTCGTAAGCTTCTCTCTTTTATGTGCGGGTTATTTGTGTATGAGAATGGAAGTCTTGGTCTTTATTTATTCTACTGTACCACTGTGGAGACAACTTGTACACAATGTAAGGTGTTTGTATGAATGTTTATGAACCATAACCAGACGTATCATCTGTTTACATTAATGTTTTATCACTGATTTCATCATTGCTTAGTTAATCTTAAGTTAATTTTAAGCCAGCCCGTAATGCTATGCATAGTATAAGTGGCTTTGGCATGCTGCTCTTATCTGTATTTTTTTGTACCTCTGTATGTGTGCTCAAATTGTTAATAAATAAAATAAATAAATAAATAAATAGTGGGTGGGGTGGCCAGGCTGGTTTCCCTACACTACCCTACCTACCACACCACTTTCTACAAATAAATACTTTTCACCTTTCACCCTACATTAAGACTACAAATATTTTAAGGTAAGTAATGAGTATAGGTAGTAGGTTGGTAGACAGCAACCGCCCAGGGAGGTACTACCGTCCTGCCAAGTGAGTGTAAAACGAAAGCCTGTAATTGTTTTACATGATGGTAGGATTCCTGGTGTCTTTTATCTGTCTCTTAAACCTTTCAGGGTCCACAGGCCCTCTCAGAGACTTGTTCTCAGGGTCCCCCAAATGAAAATAAAAATGATTTTTATGAAAAGATAGAGAATCTTTTCCCGATCATAATGACACCAAAAGTATGAAATTTGATGGAAAACTTACGGAATTATGCTCTCACAAAGTTAGTGGTCTCGACAATGTTTACACATCAGCGATTTTGCCCACTTTTAGCCCTATTTTCAGCCAATTCCAGAGTACTAGTCGACAAAAATCATGCCTATTTCACTAGAACTCCGTTTTTTCTATCAAATGAGTACAAGAAACCACCCATTTACAGATTTCAACTATCCAATACAGTGGTCAGAATTTAGCAATTTTGCCAATTTCGCACAAATTTCAAAAGATACCAATTTCCAAACAGGGTCCAGAATAAACAAGAAAGACATTCCTGGCACTAAAATAACATTTCCTCTGTTCATTAGTCATGTCCCCACGCCCCTCTTACATTTTTTGCTTTCCATCTTGAATTTTTATTCTCACAAAAAATAGAAGATTTGCTGTTATGCAGACTACTGCATTAGTGTAGAAATGGTATAAATAATATCAGCGCACTTGTGAAAGAATATTAGACTCACCAGTTGACGTGTATTGGACGCTCAGCATGATTTGTTTACTTTTGAACTTGGGTAAAAATCGAACATTTCTGCTACTTTGAGCTCAATTTCAAGGTACTTTTCTTTGTAAAACCAGTCAAAATCACCTCAATTTCTGTAATATGTCTTCCATTCTATAAAATGAGACTAGGAAAACTAGAATACAACCATAAATACCATACGAAAATACAGTGCAAAGCCGCTGTTTTAATCCAAAATCACGGTCAAAGTTTTTTTTTTTCTCATTACACACTGTGTGCTGCAGGATTTTTTTATACTGCACACACTGACCACATAGACCCATTCTTTCATATGTAGGCCTACCAGCTTTCTCTCACTAGATTTGAAGGCACTAGAATTTATAAGTATTAATACGTCAAGGACCCTGGCACCTAAGCCGTACTAGTACGGCCGAAACTCTGAAAGGGTTAAACATGCAAGATGTTGGGTACGTCTTGCTGCTTCTACTTACACTTAGGTCACACTACACATACATGTACAAGCATATTTATACACACACACCTCTGGGTTTTCTTCTATTTTCTTTCTAGGTCTTGTTCTTGTTTATTTCCTCTTAGGTCCATGGGGAAATGGAACAGAATTCTTTCTCCGTAAGCCATGCGTGTTGGAAGAGGCGACTAAAATGCCGGGGCAGGGGCCTAGTAACCCCTTCTCCTGTATAAATTACTATAAAAAGAGAAACTTTTGTTTTTCTTTTTGGGCCACCCTGCTTTGGTGGGATACGGCCGGTGTGTTGAAAGAAAGAAGTAATGAGTGTAATGTACAGTGGAACCTCAAATATAGAACTTTCTTCGGTCCAGAAGGCTGTTCAAGTGTCGCTACCGAATGAATTTATTCCCATCAGGAATAATGTAAATTAGATTAGTCCATTTCAGACCCTCAAAAATACACTTATAAAAGCACTTACAAAAATACGCTTACATAATTGGTTGAGTTGGGAGCAGTTTGATTTTTGAGGTTCCACTGTATATGCATATTATCACTCTATGGAGCTTTAACCCTTTGAGGGTCGACAGGCCCTCTCCGAAACTCGTTCTCAGGGTCGGCCAAATTTAAAAAAAAAAAAATTATTTTCTCTTATGAAAAGATAGAGAATCTTTTCCCGATCATAAAGACACCAAAAGTTTGAAATTTGATAGAAAACTTACGGAATTATGCTCTCGCAAAGTTAGCGGTCTCGGCGATGTTTACGCATCGGCGATTTTGCCCACTTTGAGCCCCATTTTCGGCCAATTTCACTGTACTAGTCGACAAAAAACATGAATGTTTCGCTAGAACTCCATTTTTTCTATCGAATGGGTGCAAGAAACCACCCATTTATGAAATTCAACTATCCAGTACAGTGGTCAGAATTTAGCAATTTTGCCAATTTCACACAAATTTCAAAAGATGCCAATTTCCAAATAGGGTCCAGAATAAACAAGAAAGACATTCCTGGCACTAAAATGACATTTCCTCTAGTCATTAGTCACGTCTCAAGGCCCCTCTTATATTCTTTTGCTTTCCACTTTGAATTTTTATTTTCACAAAAAATATAAGATTTACTGTTATGCAGACTACTTCATTAGTGTAAAAAATGGTATAAATATTATTGGTGCACTTGTGAAAGAATATTAGACTCACCAGTTGACGTGTATTGCACGCTTGGCACGATTTGTTTACTTTTGAAGTTTGGTAAAAATCGAACATTTCTGCTACTTTGAGCTCAATTTCAAGGCACCTTTCATTGTAAAACCAGTCAAAATCATCTCAATTTCTGTAGTATGTCTTCCATTCCATAAAATGAGACCAAGAAAACTAGAATACAACAATAAATACCATACGAAAATACGCTGCAAAGTCGCTGATTTATTAAAGAAAAATGGTCAAAGTTTTTTTTTTCTCATTATGCAGTGTGTGCTGCAGGATTTTTTTTAGACTGTGCACACTGACCACATAGACCCATTCTTTCATATGAAGGCCTACCAGCTTTGTCTCACTAGATTTGAGGCCGCTAGAATTTATGAGTACTAGTACGTCAAAAACCCCTACGCGTAAGACGTACTAGTACGACCAAAACCCTCAAAGGGTTAAGCATCGTCATAGTATATTATGTATGGGTGAGGGTGGCCAGTAGGGCTACCACACCTAACTTCTTACAGTAAATACTACTCGCCCCTTGCCCTACATTAGGACTACGAATATTTTGAGGTAAATGATGAGTGTACTGTGTTTGTATTTTACTTTTTATTGTTTTTAATGCCTAGTTCTATTGCTAACTTAATATATGTTAGTGTAAATTTATCTGGCATTTATATGAATTTATAAGTGGAAAAAAATAGTGTTCTGCTTTCCGGCGATGTCTGCTTTCTGGCAGTAGCCTGGAACCTAACCTGCCGTATAAGTGGGGCCTTACTGCATAAAACACTTTGCTTTAGGTAAGGCGCTTCGATAATATGCCACTTTTCAATTATAATTACGTTTATTATTTTTGATGCTTGCCTTACTCTTAAGATGGTTTTCAGCAGTGATGCACACATCATCTGACTCAAGCGAGTTGACCAGCATCATTTTGTTACCCTTACTCAGTCTTTGTACAGCATTTGTGCACTGTCTTTCAGTGTCGTATTCTGGTAATTTTAAAAAAGATTCAAACTTTTTACTTCTATTATTGTAATTATTAATTACAATAACACATGGCTGTGGTCTGGAGCCTAACCTGCCGTATTAGCAAGGTATGCTTGTATTACTCTATAATTACAGTGTTACGAACCCTATAATTATAGTGTTACTAATGCTATAATTACAGTGATACTAAGACTATAATTTTACAGTGTTACTATAATTACAGTGTTACTGACCCTATAATTACAGTCTTACTAACCCTGTAATTACAGTGTTACTAATGCTATAATTTTGCAGTGTTACTATAATTCCAGTGTTACTAACCTTATAATTAAAGGGTTGCTTTCCCTATAATTAGTGTTACTATAATTACAGTGTTACTATTCCTGTAATTGCAGTGTTACTAACCCTGTAATTAGTGTTACCCTATAATTACAGTGTTACTAATCCTGTAATAACAGTGTTACTAACCCTGTAATTAGTGCTACTAACCCTGTAATTACAGTGTTACTAACCCTGTAATTACAGTGTTACTAACCCTGTAATTAGTGTTACTAAACTTGTAATTACAGTGTTACTAACCCTATAATTAGTGTTACTAACCCTATAATTAGTGTTACTAACCCTATAATTAGTGTTACTAACCCTATAATTAGTGTTACTAACCCTGTAATTAGTGTTACCCTATAATTAGTGTTACTAACCCTATAATTAGTGTTAGTAACCCTATAATTAGTGTTACTAACCCTATAATTAGTGTTACCCTATAATTAGTGTTACTAACCCTATAATTAGTGTTACTAACCCTATAATTAGTGTTACTAACCCTATAATTAGTGTTATTGATTCGATGATTAGAGTTACTATCCCTATAGTGTTACTAACCCTATAATTAGAGAATTACTAACCCAGCCCCAGAACGACAAAATGAGATCAGTCACGAGGGACCCTTCACCAAATTCAACTTCAATAACAAGAACATAAAGTGGGACCAAGTAAACCAAGTCCTACACAATATAAGCTGGGAAGATAGACTAAGCAACACAAACCCCAACTTATGCCTAGAACAGATTAACTCTGTGGCACTCGATGTATGCTCAAGGCTTATTCTTTTAAGAAAAAGGAGGAGTAGATGTAAAATAGAAAGAGACAGGTGCTTCTTTTACAGGCGACAGTAAAGAATAACAGAGCAGCTAAAAGAGGTCAATATATCTGCAATGCGTAGGGAGACACTGGTCAGAGAAATAGCAAACATCGAACTAAAGCTAAAGGAATCTTATAGGAGTCAGGAATCGTGGGAAGAACTAAAAGCCATAAATGAAATCGAAAGAAACCCAAGGTATTTCTTTTCTTGTGCCAAATCAAAGTCGAGAACAACATCCAGTATTGGGCCCCTACTTAAACAAGATGGGTCCTACACAGAGGACAGCAAGGAAATGAGTGAGCTACTCAAGTCTCAATATGTCTCAGTTTTTAGCAAGCCGCTAACCAGACTGACAGTCGAAGATCTAAATGAATTTTTTATGAGAGAGCCACAGAATTTGGTAAACACAAGCCTATCTGATGTTATCCTGACACCAAATGACTTCGAACAGGCGATAAATGACATGCCCATGCACTCTGCCCCAGGGCCAGACTCATGGTACTCCATGTTCATCAAGAACTGCAAGAAGCCCCTATCATGTGCTTTTACCATCCTATGGAGAGGGAGCATGGACATGGGGGTCGTCCCACAGTTACTAAAAACAACAGACATAGCCCCACTCCACAAAGGGGGCAGTAAAGCAATAGCAAAGACCTACAGACCGATAACACTAACATCCCATATCATAAAAATCTTTGAAAGGGTTCTAAGAAGCAAGATCACCACCCATCTAGATACCCTCAATTACACAACCCAGGGCAACATGGGTTTAGAGCAGGTCGCTTCTATCTGCCCCAACTACTGGATCACTACGACAAGGCCCTAGATGCACTAGACGACAGAAAGAATGCAGATGTAATATATACAGACTTTGCAAAAGCCTTCGACAAGTGTGACTATGGCATAATAGTGCACAAAATGTGTGCTAAAAGAATAACAGGAAAAGTTGGTAGATGGATCTATAATTTCCTCACAAACAGAACACAAAGAGTAGTAGTCAACAGAGTAAAGTCTGAGGCAGGCACGGTGAAAAGCTCTGTTCCACAAGGCACAGTACTTGCTCCCATCTTGTTTCTCATCCTCATATCTGACATAGACAAGGATGTCAGCCACAGCATCGTGTCTTCCTTTGCAGATGACACCCGAATCTGCATGATAGTGTCTTCCTTTGCAGACACTGCAAGACTCCAGGGGGACATCAATCAAATCTTTCAGTGGGCTGCAGAAAACAATATGAAGTTCAACGATGAGAAATTTCAGTTACTCCGATATGGTAAACATGAGGAAAAAAACTTCATCCAAGTACAAAACAAATTCCGGCCACAAAATAGAGCGAAAAACCAACGTCAAAGACCATAACATTGTATCAATCGCATCTGCTAGAAAAATGACAGGATGGATAATGAGAACCTTCAAAACTAGGGAGGCCAAGCCCATGATGACACTCTTCAGGTCGCTTGTTCTATCTAGGCTGGAATATTGCTGCACACTAACAGCACCTTTCGAGGCAGGTGAAATTGCTGACCTAGAAAATGTACAGAGAACCTTCATGGCATGCATAATGGAGATAAAACACCTCAATTACTGGGAGCACTTGAAGTTCCTGAACCTGTACTCCCTGGAACGCAGGTGGGAGAGATACATGATTATATGCAGATATATCAGATCACTTTCTAGTTGTAGCTACACTGAGAGTAAAAGGTAGATGGGATACAAGGAGAATAGAAGCATCAGGGAAGAGAGAGGTGAAGGTTTATAAACTAAAAGAGGAGGCAGTTAGGGTAAGATATAAACAGCTATTGGAGGATAGATGGGCTAATGAGAGCATAGGCAATGGGGTCGAAGAGGAATGGGGTAGGTTTAAAAATGTAGTGTTAGAGTGTTCAGCAGAAGTTTGTGGTTACAGGAAAGTGGGTGCAGGAGGGAAGAGGAGCGATTGGTGGAATGATGATGTAAAGAGAGTAGTAAGGGAGAAAAAGTTAGCATATGAGAAGTTTTTACAAAGTAGAAGTGATGCAAGGAGGGAAGAGTATATGGAGAAAAAGAGAGAGGTTAAGAGAGTGGTGAAGCAATGTAAAAAGAGAGCAAATGAGAGAGTGGGTGAGCTGTTATCAACAAATTTTGTTGAAAATAAGAAAAAGTTTTGGAGTGAGATTAACAAGTTAAGGAAGCCTAGAGAACAAATGGATTTGTCAGTTAAAAATAGGAGAGGAGAGTTATTAAATGGAGAGTTAGAGGTATTGGGAAGATGGAGGGAATATTTTGAGGAATTGTTAAATGTTGATGAAGATAGGGAAGCTGTGATTTCGTGTATAGGGCAAGGAGGAATAACATCTTGTAGGAGTGAGGAAGAGCCAGTTGTGAGTGTAGGGGAAGTTCGTGAGGCAGTAGGTAAAATGAAAGGGGGTAAGGCAGCCGGGATTGATGGGATAAAGATAGAAATGTTAAAAGCAGGTGGGGATATAGTTTTGGAGTGGTTGGTGCAATAATTTAATAAATGTATGGAAGAGGGTAAGGTACCTAGGGATTGGCAGAGAGCATGCATAGTTCCTTTGTATAAAGGCAAAGGGGATAAAAGAGAGTGCAAAAATTATAGGGGGATAAGTCTGTTGAGTGTACCTGGTAAAGTGTATGGTAGAGTTATAATTGAAAGAATTAAGAGTAAGACGGAGAATAGGATAGCAGATGAACAAGGAGGCTTTAGGAAAGGTAGGGGGTGTGTGGACCAGGTGTTTACAGTGAAACATATAAGTGAACAGTATTTAGATAAGGCTAAAGAGGTCTTTGTGGCATTTATGGATTTGGAAAAGGCATATGACAGGGTGGATAGGGGGGCAATGTGGCAGATGTTGCAAGTGTATGGTGTAGGAGGTAGGTTACTGAAAGCAGTGAAGAGTTTTTACGAGGATAGTGAGGCTCAAGTTAGAGTATGTAGAAAAGAGGGAAATTTTTTCCCAGTAAAAGTAGGCCTTAGACAAGGATGTGTGATGTCACCGTGGTTGTTTAATATATTTATAGATGGGGTTGTAAGAGAAGTAAATGCGAGGGTCTTGGCAAGAGGCGTGGAGTTAAAAGATAAAGAATCACACACAGGGTGGGAGTTGTCACAGCTGCTCTTTGCTGATGACACTGTGCTCTTGGGAGATTCTGAAGAGAAGCTGCAGAGATTGGTGGATGAATTTGGTAGGGTGTGCAAAAGAAGAAAATTAAAGGTGAATACAGGAAAGAGTAAGGTTATGAGGATAACAAAAAGATTAGGTGATGAAAGATTGAATATCAGATTGGAGGGAGAGAGTATGGAGGAGGTGAACATATTCAGATATTTGGGAGTGGACGTGTCAGCGGATGGGTCTATGAAAGATGAGGTGAATCATAGAATTGATGAGGGAAAAAGAGTGAGTGGTGCACTTAGGAGTCTGTGGAGACAGAGAACTTTGTCCTTGGAGGCAAAGAGGGGAATGTATGAGAGTATAGTTTTACCAACGCTCTTATATGGGTGTGAAGCATGGGTGATGAATGTTGCAGCGAGGAGAAGGCTGGAGGCAGTGGAGATGTCATGTCTGAGGGCAATGTGTGGTGTGAATATAATGCAGAGAATTCGTAGTTTGGAAGTTAGGAGGAGGTGCGGGATTACCAAAACTGTTGTCCAGAGGGCTGAGGAAGGGTTGTTGAGGTGGTTCGGACATGTAGAGAGAATGGAGCGAAACAGAATAACTTCAAGAGTGTATCAGTCTGTAGTGGAAGGAAGGCGGGGTAGGGGTCGGCCTAGGAAGGGTTGGAGGGAGGGGATAAAGGAGGTTTTGTGTGCGAGGGGCTTGGACTTCCAGCAGGCATGCGTGAGCGTGTTTGATAGGAGTGAATGGAGACAAATGGTTTTTAATACTTGACGTGCTGTTGGAGTGTGAGCAAAGTAACATTTATGAAGGGATTCAGGGAAACCGGCAGGCCGGACTTGAGTCCTGGAGATGGGAAGTACAGTGCCTGCACTCTGAAGGAGGGGTGTTAATGTTGCAGTTTAAAAACTGTAGTGTAAAGCACCCTTCTGGCAAGACAGTGATGGAGTGAATGATGGTGAAAGTTTTCTTTTTCGGGCCACCCTGCCTTGGTGGGAATCGGCCAGTGTGATAATAAAAAAAAAAAAAATAATGCACCTGGAAAACCCTTGAGGGACTGGTACCAAACTTACACACGAAAATCACTCACGGCGAAAGCAAAAGACTCGGCAGACGATGCAACATCCCCCCAATGAAAAGCAGGGGTGTCACTTGCACGTTAAGAGACAACACAGTAAGTGTCAGGGGCCCGAGACTGTTCAACTGCCTCCCAGCATACATAAGGGGGATTACCAATAGACCCCTGGCTGTCTTCAAGATGGCACTGGACAAGCACCTAAAGTCGGTACCTGACCAGCCGGGCTGTGGCTCGTATGTTGGATTGCCTGCAGCCAGCAGTAACACCTTGAAGTATATCTTAAGACTCAATTATCTTAGAAATCATTGGAGGTTCATGGATAATCTCCTTGACACTTCCATCATCACTTGTATTATTTTTGGGTCCCGTGGTTAATATCCAGAAATGAATTAAAGTGATGATAATATCCAAGGTTATTTTATAAAGACTCTGGGTAAGTGACACTTTTAACCCGTAAACGGTCCAAGCAGATCTACGTTCACATGTGTAGTGCTACAAAAGTAGATCTACTTTTTTTTACATATTTTCAAATATAACAAAAAAAAAGTATATCAAAGTTTTTTTACACATTTTCAAATGTAAAAAAAAAAACAAAAATAAGATCTACTTTTTTTTTACATACTTTCAAATGTTGAAAAAACGTATATATACGTTTGGAGCGTTTACGGGTTAAACTACTGCTGCTGCTCTTTTACAGTTGCATGTTATTGAATTTGTGTTTTCAGAGATGTCATTATCCACTGGTTTATTGTATTTGATGAATTTCCTAGTGGGTGAATACTTGCATCAATAAAAAGTTGTTTGCTTTGGAGATGTATAGCAGCAGTCATGGTCTTATTATAGCCATTTGCCCAGTTATAAAGGTCCCAGTGTACTACCTCTGAAGATTATCATTCAGTCTTGTTCTAAGTTTACATGAGCACATGTCCTTAAATATCACAGTAAAACAGCTGTTTAATGTTTTCCTAGTCAGTCTTAGCAGTACCATTGTAAATCATTCTCCGATGACCTGATATGGTAGTCAGAAACTAATGCTTTTCTTGCCACGAGCTTTTACATTTATATTTGATTCTGTAGAACTTTGATATTTGATCATATATATTTTCTTAACTTATTTTTAGGAGAATTATAATGAGTTCATACAATGAAATAATACATGGCTTTGGTTTACAGGTCAGGAAACAAAGACTACAGCTCAAGAGACAGAGGAGGTGAGCGTGAAAGAGACAGAGGGAGAGAATATGACAGAGACCGAGGCAAAGATAGAATATTTGATAGAAACTATGAGAAGGAAAAAGATCGTGAATATGACAAGCGAAACGAAAGGCCGTATGAGAGGTCTCGAGAACAACCTCGGGAAAAAAATGGAGATTATGAACGCAGTCGTGACCGACACAGAGAACGAGAGAGGGACTATGACAAAGAAAGGGACCACGACAGAGAGAGAGATTATGACCGTCATCGCCACAGAGACAAGGAGAGGAAGAGAAGTCGTAGTCGAAGGTATCTATAATAAATTGTTCAACACAAGATGTTTTTCTTGTTGTTTTTTTTATTTACATAACAGCCGTTTCCCACTGAGGCAGGGTCGAAAAAGAAGAAACACTTTCATCATCATTCACACCATCGCTGTCTGGCCAGAGGTGTGCCTACACTACGGTTAAAACACCTCAACATATCAACGCCCCTCCATCAGAGTACAGGCACTGTACTTCCCACCTCCAGGGCTCAAGTCTGGCTAAAGGGTTTCCCTGAATTCCTTCATAAATGTTACTTTGCTCACATTCCAAGAGCACATCGTCATAAAAACTATTCGCCTCCACTCGCTCCTGTCTAATACGTACATGCACACTTACTGGAAGTAAAAGCCCCTTTCACACAAATTCTCCTTTACCCCCTCCCTCCAACCATTCCTAGGCCAATCCCTACCCCGCCTTCCTTCCACTATAGATTTATATGCCCTCCAAGTCATTCTTATTTTGTTCTATCTTCTCTAAATGTCCAAACCACCTCAACAACCCTTCCTGTGCCCTCTAGATAATACTTTTGGAAACCCTGCACCTCCTCCTAATCTCCAAGCTTTGGAGATTGTTTATATATTGTGTAGCATGCTTATTATGTAATTTTGAAAAAAATATCATAGATGGATTAATGAAAATGTTTATATTAGTGTAATGCATTTAAGAGTGATTATTATTGCTTATTATTATTTTTTATTCAGCAAGTCGACCGTCTCCCACTGAGGCAAGGTGACCCAAAAAAGAAAGAAAATCCCCAAAAAGAAAATACTTTCATCATCATTCAATACTTTCACCTCATACATAATCACTGTCTGCAGAGGTGCCCAGATACAGCAATTTAGAAGCATATATAAAGATATATAACATATCTCTCCAAACTGCCAATATCCCAAACCCTTCCTTTAAAGTGCAACTACTGTATTGTACTTCCCATTTCCAGTACTCAAGTCTAACTATAGAAAAATAACTGGTTTTCCTGAATCCCTTCACTAAATATTACCCTGTTCACACTTCAGGTTCCTCAAGACTAGTAAGACACTCTTAGTGATTTTAATGTGTACTTGCATGTCAGCACATTGTTTAAGTTTATTTAGGTACAGGTATACATAATTATAATTATCAGAATATGTACAGCCTCTCCTCACTTAACGACAGTTCCGTTCCTAAGACCACGTCGGTAAATGAATTCCTCACTTAGTGAGGAGCATAGTATAATGGTAGTGGGTTTGTGTCGACCATCTTTGATATTGTTTTAATGTCATCTTCACACCATTTATAACATTTCTGGTATATTTTGAAATGTTTATACAGTAGTGTACGGTATATTATAATAAACAGAATACAGGAGGCCCTTCACATTTACAAGAGCTTTGCGAATCTTGAAAATTCGCAAATATTTGTTGCGCAAATATGATGTAGGGAATTATAATAATAGTGCACTGTAGCATTCGCGAATGTTTTGATGCGCAAATATATTGTAGGGAAATTGAATAATAGCAATTACTTAGCCTAACAATACCGCTTCCTTAACCTATTGAACCACGAATAATCATAAAACACATGAAAACATCGTAAAATATTTTATATACAGTGGAACCTCGAGTTTCAGCCATAATCCGTTCCAGAAGTTTGGCCGAAACTCAAATTGTTCGAAAGTCGAAGCAATATTTCCCATTAGAAATAATGTAAATCCAATTAATCCATTCCAGATACTCAAAAATATTCACAAAAAATTCATTTTTTAATCCTTTCAGGGTCGAAAGGCCCTCTCCTAAACTTGTTCTCAGGGTTGAAAATTTTTCGGAAAAAAAAAATTAATTTTTCTTGTGAAATGATAGAGAATCTTTTCCCGATCATAATGACACCAAAAGTATGAAATTTGATGGAAAACTTACGGAATTATGCTCTCGCAGAGTTAGAGGTCTCGCCAATGTTTACGCATAGGCGATTCCGCCCACTTTGAGGCCTATTTTTGGCCAATTCATGTGTACTAGTCGACAAAAATCATATTTAATTCGCTAGAACTCCATTTTTCCTATCGAATGAGTACAAGAAACCACCCATTTACCAATTTCAACTATCCAATAAAGTGGCTAGAAATTGGCAATTTTGCCAAATTCACACAAATTTCAGAAGATTCCAATTTCCAAATAGGGTCCAGAATAAACAAGAAAGACATTACTGGCACTAAAATAACAAGTTCTCTGTTCGTTAGTCACATCCCCAGGCCCCTCTTATATTTCTTTTGCTTTCCACTTTCAATTTTTATTATTACAAAAAATAGAAGATTTACTGTTATGCAGACTACTGCATTAGCGTAGAAATGGTATAAATAATATCAGCGCACTTGTGAAAGAATATTAGACTTACCAGTTGACGTGTATTGGACGCTTGGCATGATTTGTTTACTTTTGAACTTTGGTAAAAATTTAACATTTCTGCTACTTTGAGCTCAATTTCTGTAATATGTCTTCCATTCTATAAAATGAGACCAGGAAAACTAGAATACAACCATAAATACCATACGAAAATACAGTGCAAAGTCGCTGTTTTAATCCAAAAACACGGTCAAAGTTTTTTTTTCTCATTACGCACTGTGTGCTGCAGGATTTTTTTTATACTGTGCACACTGACCACATAGACCCATTCTTTCATATGTAGGCCTACCAGCTTTGTCTCACTAGATTTGAAGGCGCTAGAATTTAGGCATACTAGTACGTCAATAACCCTGGTGTGTAAGCCGTACTAGTACGTTGAAACCCTGAAAGGGTTAAAGAATAGATATAGTTTTACATACAGAAAACAATGAGAAATAAATATAAATTATTATAAACATTACTTTTTTTTTTAGTTGGCTATACGGGAAAAGGGGTTACTAGCCCATTGTTCCCGGCAGTTTAGTCGACTTTTACAACTTTTACGACTTTTCCCCATGGATATATATATATACTTGTATATATATATATGCTTGTATATATATGCTTGTATATATATGCTTGTACATGTATGTGTAGTGTGACCTAAGTGTAAGTAGAAGTAGCAAGACATACCTGAAATCCTGCACGTTTATGAGACAGGAAAAAAGACACCAGCAATCCTGCCATCATGTAAAACAAATACAGGCTTCCTTTTTACACTCACTTGGTAGGATGGTAGTACTTCCCAGAATGGTTGCTGTCTACCAATCTACTACCTAAAGATTTTGAGGAAAATAAGAAAAAATTTTGGAGTGACATTAACAAGTTAAGAAAGCCTAGGGAAAGTATGGATTTGTCAGTTAAAAACAGAGTAGGGGAGTTAGTAGATGGGGAGCTGGAGGTATTGGGTAGATGACGGGAATATTTTGAACTTTTAAATGTCGATGAAGAAAGGGAGGCGGTAATTTCATGCACTGGCCAGGGAGGTATAACAACTTTTAGGAGTGAAGAAGAGCAGGATGTGAGTGGGGGGGGAGGTGCATGAGGCATTACGTAGAATGAATGGGGGTAAAGCAGCTAGAACTGACAGGATTATGACAGAAATGTTAAAAGGGCCCAAAAAGAAAAACAAAAGTTTCTCTATTTAAATTTAGTAATATATACAGGAGAAGGGGTTACTAGCCCCTTGCTCCCGGCATTTTAGTCGCCTCTTATTACACACATAGCTAATGGAGAAAGAATTCTGTTCCACTTCTCCATGGAAATAAGAGGAAATAAACAAGAACTAGAAAGAAAATAGAAGAAAACCCGGAGGGGTGTGTATATATATATGTTTGTACTTGTAAGAAAAATTGCAAAGGTTAGTGGATGAGTTTGAGAAGGTGTGTAAAGGTAGAAAGTTGAAAGCGAACATAGAAAAGAGTAAGATGATGAGGGTATCAAATGATTTAGATAAAGAAAAATTGGATATCAAATTAGGGAGGAGGAGTATGAAAGAAGTGAATGTTTTCAGATACTTGGGAGTTGACGTGTCGGCGGATGGATTTATGAAGGATGAGGTTAATCATAGAATTGATGAGGGAAAAAAAGGTGAGTGGTGCGTTGAGGTATATGTGGAGTCAAAAAACGTTATCTATGGAGGCAAAGAAGGGAATGTATGAAAGTATAGTAGTACCAACACTCTTATATGGATGTGAAGCTTGGGTGGTAAATGCAGCAGCGAGGAGACAGTTGGAGGCAGTGGAGATGTCCTGTCTAAGGGCAATGTGTGGTGTAAATATTATGCAGAAAATTCGGAGTGTGGAAATTAGGAGGTGTGGAGTTAATAAAAGCATTAGTCAGAGGGCAGAAGAGGGGTTGTTGAGGTGGTTTGGTCATTTAGAGAGAATGGATCAAAGTAGAATGACATGGAAAGCATATAAATCTATAGGGGAAGGAAGGAGGGGTAGGGGTCATCCTCGAAAGGCTTGGAAAGAGGGGGTAAAGGAGGTTTTGTGGGCGAGGGGCTTGGACTTCCAGCAAGCGTGCATGAGCGTGTTAGATAGGAGTGAATGGAGACGAATGATACTTGGGACCTGACGATCTGTTGGAGTGTGAGCAGGGTAATATTTAGTGAAGGGATTCAGGGAAACCGGTTATTTTCATATAGTCGGACTTGAGTCCTGGAAATGGGAAGTACAATGCCTGCACATTAAAGGTGGTGTTTGGGATATTGGCAGTTTGGAGGGATATGTTGTGTATCTTTATACGTATATGCTTCTAAAATGTTGTATTCTGAGCACCTCTGCAAAAGCAGTGATAGTGTGTGAGTGTGGTGAAAGTGTTGAATGATGATGAAAGTATTTTCTTTTTGGGGATTTTCTTTCTTTTTTTGGGTCACCCTGCCTCGGTGGGAGATGGCCGACTTGTTGAAAAAAAAAAAAAACTTGTATATGTAGTGTGACCTAAGTGTAAGTAGAAGTAGCAAGACGTACCTGTAATCTTGCATATTTATGAGACAGACAAAAGACACCAGCAATCCTACCATCATGTAAAACAATTACAGGCTTTCGTTTTACACTCAATTGGCAGGATGGTAGTACCTCCCTGGGTGGTTGCTGTCTACCAACCTACTACCTAGGAGAGTGGTTGGTATTTTTGTTTAATGTTTAAAAGAGGGGAAGGTACCTAGGGATTGGCAGAGAGCATGTTTAGTTCCTTTATATAAAGGGAAGGGGAATAAAAGAGATTGTAAAAATTATAGAGGTATAAGTTAACTGAGTATACCAGGAAAAGTGTACGGTAGGGTTATTATTGAAAGAATTAGAGGTAAGACAGAGAGGATTGCAGATGAGCAAGGAGGTTTTAGAGTGGGTAGGGGATGTGTAGATCAAGTGTTTACATTGAAGCATATATGTGAACAGTATTAGATACAGCTGGGAAGTTTTTATTGCATTTATGGAGTTAGAAAAGGCATATGATAGAGTGGATAGGGGAGCAATGTGGCAGATGTTGCAAGTATATGGAATAGGTGGTAAGTTACTAAATGCTGTAAAGAGTTTTTATGAGGATAGTGAGGCTCAGGTTAGGGTGTGTAGAAGAGAGGGAGACTACTTCCCGGTAAAAGTAGGTCTTAGACAGGGATCTGTAATGTCACCATGGTTGTTTAATATATTTATAGATGGGGTTGTAAAAGAAGTAAATGCTAGGGTGTTCGGGAGAGGGGGGGATTAAATTATGGGGAATCAAATACAAAATGGAAATTCACACAGTTACTTTTTGCTGATGATACTGTGCTTATGGGAGATTCTAAAGAAAAATTGCAAAGGTTAGTGGACAAGTTTGGGAGTGTGTGTAAAGGTAGAAAGATGAAAGTGAACATAGATAAGAGCAAGGTGATGAGGGTATCAAATGATTTAGATAAAGAAAAATTGGATATGATATTGAAGAGAGGGAGTATGGAAGAAGTGAATGTTTTCAGATATTTGGGAGTTGACTCATCATCAGATGGGTTTATGAAGTATGAGGTTAACCTTAGAATTGATAAGAAAAAAAGGTGAAAAGTGCGTTGCGAGACAAAAAACGTTATCCATGGAGGCAAAGAAGGGAATGTATGAAAGTATAGTGGTACCAACACTCTTATATGGGTGTGAAGCTTGGGTTGCAAATGCTGCAGTGAGGAGATGGCTGGAGGCAGAGAAGATGTCCTGTCTAAGGGTAATGTGTGGTGTAAATATTATGCAGAGAATTCGGAGTGTGGAAATTAGGAAGAGGTGTGGAGTTACTAAAAGTATTAGTCAGATGGTTGAAGAAGGGTTGTTGAGGTGGTATGGTCATTTAGAGAGAATGGATCAAAGTAGATTGACTTGAAGAGCGTATAAAGCTGTATGGGAAGGAAGGAGGGGTAGGGGTCGTCCTCGAAAAGGTTGAAGGGAGGGGGTAAAGGAGGTTTTGTGGGCGAGAGGCTTGGACTTCCAGCAAGCATGTTAAATAAGAGTGAATGGATGCTAATGGTTTTTGTGGAGTGTGAGCAGGGTAATATTTAGTGAAGGGATTCATGGAAGCCAGTTATTTTTATATAGCCAAACTTGAGTACTGGATATGGGAAGTACAATGCCTGCACTTTAGAGGAGGGGTTTGGGATATTGGCAGTTCAAATTCAAACTTTATTCTCTATAAGTATTACAATGCTGAGTTTACAGAATTTGGTTATTGTGTGGTTTACATGTAGTAAAATAATAATTACAGAGTGTACCACTAGAACGCCTAGCATGGCTAGGCATTTCGGGCAGACTTATATTAAATCTTAGGTTTAAAATGTTACAGAATTATGAGATAAGTTGGTATTATGGCTAAGTGACAAAATACTAGTTGTGAGTTTAGCAATGTGAATGCTTTTGTTTTGGCACTATACATAGTTTCAGTATTGGAGTATCACAGGCCAACTTTTGACTAGTTAAGATTCATTATTTTGAGATTGAGATTGATATTTCTGTTTATGGTCAAATGGGTGAGTGAGTGTAAGTGTGAACCACCAGGTGGTATTCGTATTATTAGTTGACAGGGTGTATCAGGGAGATAAGATGTTTCCTGATGGTAGTTTTGAAGGTGATGAATGTGTCTGCAGTTTTGGAATTTTCAGGTAGGGTGTTCCAGATTTTAGGGCCTTTGACATACATTGAATTTTTGTAAAGATTTAGTCGGACACGGGGAATGTCATAGAGATGTTTGTGTCTGGTGTTGTGCCTGTGGGTTCTGTCACAACTATCAAGAAAGCATTTTAGGTCAAGGTTAATATTGGAATTTAAGGTCCTGTAGATGTAGATTGCACAGTAGTAAGTGTGGATGTACTGAACAGGGAGTAAGTTTAGATCTATGAAGAGTGGGGGGGTGTGTTGCCAGGGATGGGATTTAGTGATTATTCTTACTGCGGCTTTTTGTTGGGTTATTATTGGCTTTAGGTGTGTTGCTGCAGTTGAACCCCAAGCACAGATAGCATAGGTGAGGTATGGATATATAAGTGAATGGTATAGTGTGAGAAGGGCAGTTTGCGGCACGTAGTATCGTATCTTGGAGAGGATCCCAACCGTTTTGGATACTTTTTTGGTTATGTGTTGGATATGGGTGCTGAAGTTCAGGTTGTTGTCGAGGTATAGGCCTAGGAATTTGCCCTCATTATGCCTGGTAATTAGAGTGTTGTCGATCTTAATGTTAATTTGCGCATCTCCTGCTCTGCTACCAAACATAATGTAGTAGGTTTTGTCAACATTAAGCGTAAGTTTATTGGCTGTCATCCAAGTCGATATTTTGATCAGCTCCTCATTAACAATGGTGTTGAGGGTTGCAAGATTAGGGTGAGAGATGACATAAGTCGTGTCGTCAGCAAAGAGAATGGGGTTCAGGTGTCGAGATACGTTTGGAAGATCATTGATGTATATGAGGAAGAGCAGGGGACCAAGGACACTTCCCTGCGGAACTCCAGTATCAAGTGGCTGTGTTGTTGATGCTGTGTCTTTAATGGTGACATACTGATACCTATTAGTAAGGTAAGATTTGAAATACGCAAGCGCATGGCCTCTTATACCATAATGGTCAAGTTTGTGGAGTAGGATGTCGTGGTCTACTGTGTCAAAAGCTTTTCTTAGGTCAATAAAAATTCCTAGTGGATATTCCTTATTTTCCAATGCTGTGTAAAGCAGATCTAGCATTTTTATAATTGCATCGTTAGTGCTTTTATTTTTCCTGAATCCAAATTGGCAGGGGTTGAGTATGTTTTGTGACGTTATAAATGAATATAGTCTCCTGTGCACGAGTTTCTCAAAGATTTTGGATAGCAATGGTAAGTTTGATATTGGCCTATAGTTGTTTACATCTGTAGGGTCACCACCTTTATGTATTGGTGTATTTGGAAAGGTACGTTATATATCTTTATATATGCTTATAAACCGTTGTATCCGGGCATCTCTGCAAAGACAGTGATTATGTGTGAGTGAGGTGAAAGTGTTGAATGATGATGAAAGTATTTTCTTTTTGGGATTTTCTTTCTTTTTGATTCACGCTGCCTCGGTGGGAGATGGCTGACTTGTTGAAAAAAAAAAAATAAACATTACATACCTTTATTGAAGACTCATGTTGGCTTATGGAAGACAGGGAGGAGGAGAGTTTGTTTGGAAATAAAACAAGATACTCCTTCAATATGACGCTAATATCAAGTCTACGGCTTATTTAACCATCACAATATTAATAACATAGTAACATGATATATATACTCTAGAATGAATGAATAAAATATGTCATTACGTGTCACGAGTGGTGCTGGTTGTGTTATTGTTGTTGGGTTATCAGGGCCACTGGCAGCATAAGCTGTATAGTGGTGGTTGTGGCAGTGGTTTTGTCAGTGGCCCTATATACAGTGGATCTTTGATAATCGTAAGGCTCGAAAGTCATAATTTTTGAGATTTGTAACGTTATTTTCGTCAAAACATTGACTTGCGAATCGTCGTTTGACTCGCAAATAGTCGTTCATCTGGGACACGTACATATGGCCCCTAGCCGCCTCGCACCCCATTCCCAGCCAGTGTGCTATTGTTTATCAGTGAGTGAGGATGATCCCACAAGTTCATGATACATTTCATAATATTCCATTCGTTTTAATGCTTACAACTGTTAAGTAAGTCATCATGGCTCCAAAGAAAGCTTCTAATGCCAGCCCTTTGGTAGAGAATGTGAGAAATGCATATAATTTAAGAAAAAGTTTGTAGAAAAATATGAAGGTGGTGGTGGTAGAGTGGTAGCAGTTGTGATAGTGGTAGAGAGTGGTAGTGATGATGGTAGAGGGTGCTAGTAGTTGTGATAGTGGTAGAGGGTGCTAACAGTTGTGATAGTGGTAGAGGGTGGTAGTGTTGATGGTAGAGGGTAGTAGCAGTTGTGATAGTGGTAGAGGGTAGTATTGGTTGTGATAGTGGTAGATGGTGGTAGTGATGGTGGTAGCAATTGTGATAGTGGTAGAAAGGTAGAAGGTGGTAGTGATGATGGTAGAGGGTGCCTTCTTCAGTGATTCATCGATTCTGCTAACTCCTCCAATGTTGTTGGAGTTATATAGGGCTACAGAAAACACCGCCGCCTCAGCTGCTGCTTCACCCCCATTATGGATGGCTTATGCTCTCGGTGGCCCTTATACACCCAACAACAACAACAGTACAACACCTCTGGCCCTTATACACCCAACAACAACAACAGTACAACACCTCTGGCCCTTATACACCCAACAACAACAACAGTACAACACCTCTGGCCCTTATACACCCAACAACAACAACAGTACAACACCTCTGGCCCTTATACACCCAACAACAACAACAGTACAACACCTCTTGTGACATTCATAATGACTTATTTTATTCATTCTAGAATATATTCCATGTTTCTATGTTATTAATATTGTTTATTATGTCATATTAGTTGAATTGTGATAGATAAAAAAGCCATAGAGTTGATATTAGTGTCATATTCTCCAATTATAAACTCGCCTTCCTCCCTCTGCCCCGTCTGCCATACACCAACAAAAGTCTTCAGTAAAGGCAAGTGTGATGTTAAATGTTCATTTATACATTTTATTAGTGCTTTACATTTATTTGGCATTCTTTTCTGCATGTAAATCTGTATTTAAGCTAGGGAAGTGACCCCTGAAGTGACCTAGAGTCCTTATGGAGGGGGATTCCCCTTCCAAACAATAACCTCTCTTCCTCTCTCCTCCTTCCTGTCTTCCATTCATCATCAACAGCCTTTAATAAAGGTAACTGACATGTTGAATGTTCATCCTTTTGTACATGTAAATCTATATTTAAGGTACAAAAAAAAAAAAAACTGTTGTTGATACTTCTGGGTGTCTGGAACGAATTAATTGGATTTACCTTATTTCTTGTAGATGAATGGTTCACAGAACCGAAACGTTGATAAATTAGACACATGTGCAACTCTTGGGTATCTTTATTAAGGAAACGTTTCGCCACACAGTGGCTTCATCAGTCCATACGCAGGAGAAACTTGAAGAACAGGAGGAGAATGAGGTAATCAGTCCCTCAACCTTGAGTCGATGTGGTCAGTCCATCAATCTTGAATAGAATATGGCATATGAGCAGAGAAGCAGCTTATAAACCATAGGCAGGAGAGGTGCAGCAGTTGTAGGTGGTGTCACATTTGCGCAATGTGGAAGTAGGTCGTGCCCAAGGGTTAGGCAAGCGAAGAATTCCCAAGTATTAAGATCCCAAGAAGTTGCAATGTCTGACAGGATTGTAGATGAATGGTTCACAGAACCGACATGTTGATAAATTAGACACATGTGCAACTCAATTCCCATTTTGTATTTGAATACCCATAATTTAATCCCCCCCTCTCCCGAACACCCTAGCATTTTCTTCTTTTACAACCCCATCTATAAATATATTAAACAACCATGGTGACATAATGTTATTACTATTATATTGTATTATTATTATTATTATTATTATTACTCTTAGTATGTACATATTATTATAATTCTTATTATTATTATTAATTTAGGGAACTGGAGCACAGATCCAATTCCTTAGATCAAGAGCCCATCACCACATAAATACTAATAATAATTATAATAATAATAATAATAATAATAATAATAATAACAGTAAGGAGGAAATTCAAAAGGCTGCCAGTAGTTGGCGCCAACATCAGCAAAACATTGGTAACCACTACTAGTACACTTTTCACCTGTCTAGACTTAGTAGTTTATAAGTTTTAGGTTAAGTCTACCCGAAATGCCTCGGCATAATAGTGGCTTTCTTTGCTCCAGTCATATTATGATATGTAAACACACACTGTAACCTTTGCAAAGAAATAAATATTTTATTTATTTATTTATTTAAAGAACCTCCCTTGAGGGAAAAGTTCACATCCTGAAATTTCATTCGTTTCCAGAAGCAAAAAATCGACCGAACAACTGTTCGTATCCTGAAGAATTCGCATGGTGGGGCATTCATAAGCCGAGGTTCCACTGTACTATTAGCCCTCTCAGGGTTGGTGCCGTACTGATACGCCTAAATTCTAGCACCTTCAAATCTAGTGAGAGAAAGCTGGTAGGCCTACATATGAAAGGATGGGTCTATGTGGTCAGTGTGCGCAGTATAAAAAAAATCCTGCAGCACACAGTGCATAATGAGAAAAAAAATTCCATCCATGTTTTTGGTGTAACACAGTGACTTTGCATTGTATTTTCGTATGCTATTTATGGTTGTATTCTAGATTTCCTGGTCTCATTTTATACAATGGAAGACATATTATGGAAATTGAGATGATTTTTATTGCTTCACAATGAATGGTACCTTAAAATTGAGCTCAAAGTAGCAGAAATATTCGATTTTTGCCAAAGTTCAAAAGTAAATAAATCAAGCCATGCATACAGTACACGTCAACTGGTGAGTCTAATATTCTTTCACAAGTGCACTGATATTATTTATACCATTTCTACACTAATGCAGTAGTCTGCATAATAGTAAATCTTCTATTTTTTGTAAGAATAAAAATTGAAAGTGCAAAGCAAAAGAAATGTAAAAAGAGGCCTGGGGACATATTAATGAACAGAGAAAATGTTATTTTAGTGCCAGGAATGTCTGTCTCGTTTATTCTGGACCCTATTTGGAAATTGGCATCTTTTGAAATTTATGTGAAATTGGCAAAATTGCCAATTTCGGACCACTTTATTGGATAGTTGAAATCAGTAAATGGGTGGTTTCTTGTACTCATTCGATAGAAAATATGGAGTTCTAGCGAAATAGTTACAATTCTTACTGCAGCTTTTTGTTGGGTTATTATTGGCTTTAGGCGTGTTGCTGCAGTTGATCCCCAAGCACAAATAGCATAGGTTAGGTTAGGATAAATAAGTGAGTGGTATAGTGTGAGAAGGGCATTTTGCGGCACGTAGTATCATATCTTGGAGAGGATCCCAACTGTTTTGGATACTTTTTTGGTTATGTGTTGGATATGGGTGCTGAAATTCAGGTTGTTGTCAAGGTATAGGCCTAGGAATTTGCCCTCATTATGTCTGGTAATTAGAGTGTTGTCGATCTTAATGTTAATTTGTGCATCTGCTCTGCTACCAAACATAAATCCCATCCCTGGCAACACACCCCCCCACTCTTCATAGATCTAAACTTACTCCCTGTTCAGTACATCCACACTTACTACTGTGCAATCTACATCTACAGGACCTTAAACTCCAGTATCAACCTTGACCTAAAACGCTTTCTTGATAGTTGTGACAGATCCCACAGGCATAACACCAGACACAAACATCTCTACGACATTCCCCATGTCCGACTAAACCTTTAAAAAATTCAATGTATGTCAAAGGCCCTAAAATCTGGAACACCCTACCTGACAACTCTAGAACTGCAGACACATTCATCACCTTCAAAACTACCATCAGAAAACATCTTATCTCCCTGATAAACCCCATCAACTAACTACACGAATACCACCTGGTGGTTCACACTTACACTCACTCACCCATTTGACCATAAACAGAAATATTAATCTCAATCTTAAAATAATGAATCCTATGATACTCCAATACTGAAACTATGTACTGTGCCAAAACAAAAGCATTCACATTGCTAAACTCACAAACTAGTATTTAGTCACTTAGCCATAATACCAACTTACCTCATAATTTGTAATATTTTAAAATAAAGAATTAAACTAAGTCTGCCTGAAATGCCTAGCCATGCTAGGCATTCTAGTGGTACACTCTGTAATCATTATTTAACTACATGTAAACCACACAACAACCAAATTCTGTAAATTCAACATTGTAATCTTTATAGAGAATAAACTTTGAATTCACCTCATCTTTCATAGACCCATCCGCTGACACGTCCACTCCCAAATACAGTGGTCCCTCAATAATCGTCCATAATCCGTTCCTGGAAGTGGGACTATTATCGAAATGGACGATTTACGAATCAATTTTCCCCATAAGAAATAATGTAAATTCAATTAATCCGTTCCTGACACCCAGAAGTATTAAAACAAAAAATTTTTTTTACACGAAATATAGATGTAGTACATAAACAATACAGTGGCACATGATGAACTAAACATTAACAGAATAACACTTACCTTTATTGGCGATTCTTCTTTGTGTATGGAAGACTGGAGAATGAGACTGATTGGATGGGGAATTCCCTTCCATCAACACCTCGGGTACCAGTTGCTTTTCTGGGGTTACTTCTCTGTTTCTTAATGCCAGTAATGTATGTACTCTTCGGCATTTTCTTCCAAAAGAGGCCTGTTTCATCACAATTGAACACTTGTTCAGGTTTCAGTCCTTCACTGTTTATGTACTCCTTGAATTCATGCACATATTTTTCAACCGCCTTGTGGTCCGAACTGGCAGCCTCACCATGCCTTACCACACTGTGTATGCCAGTATGCTTCTTAAATCTCTCAAACCAGCCTTTGCTGGCCTTAAATTCACTCACATCATCACTAGTTGCAGGCAATTTCTTTACCAGATCGTCATGCAACTGCCTAGCCTTTTCACAAATAAGCGTCATCATAAGACTATCTCCTGCTAATTGTTTCTCATTCATCCACACCAATAATAACTTCTCAACATCTTCGAGTACTGGTGATCTCATTTTTGTCAGCATATTTACCCCCTTTGCAACAACAGCATCCTTGATTTCCTTTTTCTTGGCTATGATGGAAGATATGGTTGTACGGGATTTGTTATACATCCTCGCCAGTTTGCCCACACGTACACCACTATCATATTGTTCAATGATGTTTTTCTTAAATTCAATCGTATTTCTCACCTTCTTTACCAAAGGCTTGGCACTAGGAGCTTTCTCTGGAGCCATGGTAGCTTATTTAGCACTTAAATAACTTGACTTGCAAGCACTAAAATAAATGGAATATTATGAAATATTTCGCTGGAGCACGTGAGGGGACCGTCGCTCACTAGTAAACAATGGCACACTGGCTGGGAAGGAAAGGCCGAGGCGGCTCAGAGCATGAGTACGCGTCCGGGACGAAGGACTATTAGCGAGTTACCAGACCATTTGCGAGCCAATATTTTGACGAAAAAACAGGACTACAGTGGACCCCCGCATAGCGACCTTAATCCGTGCAAGAGGGCTGGCTGTTATGCGAAATGTTCGGTATGCGAATGAATTTTCCCCATAAGAAATAATGGAAATCAAATTAATCTGTGCAAGACACCCAAAAGTATGAAAAAAAAAATTTTACCACATGAAATATACATTTTCCTACACACAAAGAGAAGGATACATGCACAATAGTAGAGTAGTACATGCACAATATATATTGTGCATGTACTACTCTACTAAATGAAGAATAAATGACACTTACCTTTATTGAAGATGCAGCAATGACTGATGAGACACTGTCCTGGGAGTGCCTTTTCCTCCTGAGTACTGTAGGTCCTGTTTGGCATTTTCTTCCAGAACAGGCCTTATCACACTGTGTATGCCACTACGATTCTTAAATCTCTCAAACCAACCTTTGCTGACTTTAAATTCACCAATATGAGCACTAGTTCCAGGCATTTTTCCCTGTTCACCTGGGTGTTAGTCGACTGGTGTGGGTTGCATCCTGGGAGACAAGATTAAGGACCCCAATGGAAATAAGTTAGACAGTCTTCGATGACACTGACTTTTTTGGGTTATCATGGGTAGCAAATCCTCTGGGGTTAATTGTTTCTTGGTATTCTCAATAAGCCACACCAACAACGGTGCTACAGCAGCAGCAGCAGCAGCTGACAGTGCTACAGCAGCAGCAGCAGCAGCTGACAGTGCTACAGCAGCAGCAGACGATGCTACAGCAGCAGCAGACGATGCTACAGCAGCAGCAGCTGACAGTGCTACAGCAGCAGCAGACGATGCTACAGCAGCAGCAGACGGTACTACAGCAGCAGCAGACGGTACTACAGCAGCAGCAGCAGCAGCTGACGGTGGTACAACAGCAGCAGCAGCTGACAGTGCTACAGCAGCAGCAGACGATGCTACAGCAGCAGCAGACGATGCTACAGCAGCAGCAGATGGTACTACAGCAGCAGCAGCAGCTGACGGTGGTACAACAGCAGCAGCAGCTGACAGTGCTACAGCAGCAGCAGACGATGCTACAGCAGCAGCAGACGATGCTACAGCAGCAGCAGACGGTACTACAGCAGCAGCAGCAGCTGACGGTGGTACAACAGCAGCAGCAGCTGACGGTGCTACAGCAGCAGCTGACGGTGCTACAGCAGCAGCAGACGATGCTACAGCAGCAGCAGACGATGCTACAGCAGCAGCAGATGGTACTACAGCAGCAGCAGCAGCTGACGGTGGTACAGCAGCAGCAGCTGACGGTGCTACAGCAGCAGCAGCAGCAGCTGTACCACCAATAGTAGCGATGGTTGATTGGGGTTTATTATACAACCTTGCCAGCTCGGAGACACGCACTCCACTTTCATACTTATCAATGATCTTTTTCTTCATCTCTATAGTAATTCTCACCCTTATTGCTGTAGGGTTGGCACTAGAAGCTTTCTTGGGGCCCATGGTCACTTATTTTCCAGATAAAATCACCAAAAACACTGTAATAATACGAAATGTTCCGATTGTATGCTTGGATGTTACCGCGGAGGCTGGCTGGTAAACAATGCCACCGGCGAAACATGTGAGGCTGGCTAAGGGCGCACATTGGACGCGTCTCGGACGAAGAGCGGTGAGCGGGTTTTTGAGCGGTATGCGAGGCAAAATTTTTGAGATAAAAGCGAGCGGTATGCGGATTGAACGTTATGCGATGCGTACGGTATGCGGGGGTCCACTGTATTTCCGAAATGGACGACTTTCAGGCCGGACGATTATTGAGGGACCACTGTATCTGAATACATTCACCTCCTCCATACTCTCTCCCTCCAATCTGATATCCAATCTTTCATCACCTAATCTTTTTGTTATCCTCATAACCTTACTCTTTCCTGTATTCACTTTTAATTTTCTTCTTTTGCATACCCTACCAAATTCATCCACCAATCTCTGCAACTTCTCTTCAGAATCTCCCAAGAGCACAGTGTCATCAGCAAAGAGCAACTGTGACAACTCCCACTTTGTGTGTGATTCTTTATCTTTTAACTCTACGCCTCTTGCCAAGACCCTCGCATTTACTTCTCTTACAACCCCATCTATAAATATATTAAACAACCACGGTGACATCACACATCCTTGTCTAAGGCCTACTTTTACTGGGAAATAATTTCCCTCTTTCCTACATACTCTAACTTGAGCCTCACTATCCTCGTAAAAACTCTTCACTGCTTTCAGTAACCTACCTCCTATACCATACACCTGCAACATCTGCCACATTGCCCCCCTATCCACCCTGTCATATGCCTTTTCCAAATCCATAAATGCCACAAAGACCTCTTTAGCCTTATCTAAATACTGTTCACTTATATGTTTCACTGTAAACACCTGGTCCACACACCCCCTACCTTTCCTAAAACCTCCTTGTTCATCTGCTATCCTATTCTCCGTCTTACTCTTAATTCTTTCAATAATAACTTTACCATACGCTTTACCAGGTATACTCAACAGACTTATCCCCCTATAAATTTTGCACTCTCTTTTGTCTCCTTTGCCTTTATACAAAGGAACTATGCATGCTCTCTGCCAATCCCTAGGTACCTTACCCTCATCCATACATTTATTAAATAATTGCACCAACCACTCCAAAACTATATCCCCACCTGCTTTTAACATTTCTATATTTATCCCATCAATCCCGGCTGCCTTACCCCCTTTCATTTTACCTACTGCCTCACGAACTTCCCCTACACTCACAACTGGCTCTTCCTCACTCCTACAAGATGTTATTCCTCCTTGCCCTATACACGAAATCACAGCTTCCCTATCTTCACCAACATTTAACAATTCCTCAAAATATTCCCTCCATCTTCCCAATACCTCTAACTCTCCATTTAATAACTCTCCTCTCCTATTTTTAACTGACAAATCCATTTGTTCTCTAGGCTTCCTTAACTTGTTAATCTCACTCCAAAACTTTTTCTTATTTTCAACAAAATTTGTTGATAACATCTCACCCACTCTCTCATTTGCTCTCTTTTTACATTGCTTCACCACTCTCTTAACCTCTCTCTTTTTCTCCATATACTCTTCCCTCCTTGCATCACTTCTACTTGGTAAAAACTTCTCATATGCTAACTTTTTCTCCCTTACTACTCTCTTTACATCATCATTCCACCAATCACTCCTCTTTCCTCCTGCACCCACTTTCCTGTAACCACAAACTTCTGCTGAACACTCTAACATTACATTTTTAAACCTACCCCATACCTCTTCGACCCCATTGCCTATGCTCTCACTAGCCCATCTATCCTCCAATAGCTGTTTATATCTTACCCTAACTGCCTCCTCTTTTAGTTTGTAAACCTTCACCTCTATCTTCCCTGATGCTTCTATTCTCCTTGTATCCCATCTACCTTTTAATCTCAGTGTAGCTACAACTAGAAAGTGATCTGATATATCTGTGGCCCCTCTATAAACATGTACATCCTGAAGTCTACTCAACAGTCTTTTATCTACCAATACATAATTCAAGAAACTACTGTCATTTCGCCCTACATCATATCTTGTATACTTATTTATCCTCTTTTTCTTAAAATATGTATTACCTATAACTAAACCCCTTTCTATACAAAGTTCAATCAAAGGGCTCCCATTATCATTTACACCTGGCACCCCAAACTTTCCTACCACACCCTCTCTAAAAGTTTCTCCTACTTTAGCATTCAGGTCCCCTACCACAATTACTCTCTCACTTGGTTCAAAGGCTCCTATACATTCACTTAACATCTCCCAAAATCTCTCTCTCTCCTCTGCATTCCTCTCTTCTCCAGGTGCATACACGCTTATTATGACCCACTTCTCGCATACAACCTTTACTTTAATCCACATAATTCTTGAATTTACACATTCATATTCTCTTTTCTCCTTCCATAACTGATCATTCAACATTACTGCTACCCCTTCCTTTGCTCTAACTCTCTCAGATACTCCAGATTTAATCCCATTTATTTCCCCCCACCGAAACTCCCCTACCCCCTTCAGCTTTGTTTCGCTTAGGGCCAGGACATCCAACTTCTTTTCATTCATAACATCAGCAGTAATCTGTTTCTTGTCATCCGCATTACATTCACGCACATTCAAGCATCCCAGTTTTATAAAGTTTTTCTTCTTCTCTTTTTTAGTAAATGTCTACAGGAGAAGGGGTTACTAGCCCATTGCTCCCGGCATTTTAGTCGCCTCATACGACATGCATGGCTTACGGAGGAAAGATTCTTTTCCACTTCCCCATGGACAATAGAAGAAATAAAGAAGAACAAGAGCTATTTAGAAAAAAGGAGAAAAACCTAGATGTATGTATGTATGTATGTATGTATGTAATGTATGTATGTATGTATGTATGTATGTAATGTATGTATGTAATGTATGTATGTATGTATGTATGTATGTATGTATGTATGTATGTATGTATGTATGTATATGTATGTATGTATGTATGTATGTATGTATGTATGTATGTATGTATGTATATATATATATGTATATGTATGTATATATATATATATATATATATATATATATATATATATATATATATATATATATATATATATATATATATATATATATATATATATATATATAAAAGTTATGGCAGGAAAAGAGGGACTACAAATGCATAAATTCAAGGATTATGTGGAGTAAAATGAAGATTGGATGTGAAAAGTGGGTTATAGTAAGCGTGTATGCACCTGGAGAAGAAAGAAGTGTAGAGGAGAGAGAGAGATTCTGGGAAATGTTGAGTGAATGCGTGGGGAGAGTTTTGAATCAAGTGTGAGAGTAATGGTGGGGGATTTCAATGCTAAAGTGGGTAAAAATGTTATGGAGGGAGTAGTAGGTAAATTTGGGGTGCCAAGGGTAAATGTAAATGGGGAGCCTTTAATTGAGCTACGTGTAGAAAGAAATTTGGTAATAAGTAATACATATTTTATGAAAAAGAGGATAAATAAATATACAAGGTATGATGTAGCACGTAATGAAAGTAGTTTGTTAGATTATGTATTGGTGGATAAAAGGTTGATGGGTAGGCTCCAGGATGTACATGTTTATAGAGGGTCAACTGATATGTCAGATCATTATTTAGTTGTAGCTACAGTTAGAGTAAGAGGTAGATGGGAAAAGAGGAAGGTGGCAACAACAAGTAAGAGGGAGGTGAAAGTGTATGAACTAAGGGAGGAGGAAGTTCGGGCGAGATATAAGCGACTATTGGCAGAAAGGTGGGCTAGTGCAAAGATGAGTTGTGGGGGGGGGTTGAAGAGGGTTGGAATAGTTTTAAAAATGCAGTATTAGAATGTGGGGCAGAAGTTTGTGGTTATAGGAGGGTGGGGGCAGGAGGAAAGAGAAGTGATTGGTGGAATGATGAAGTAAAGGGTGTGATAAAAGAGAAAAAGGTAGCTTACGAGAGGTTTTTACAAAGCAGAAGTGTTATAAGAAGAGCAGAGTATATGGAGAGTAAAAGAAAGGTGAAGAGAGTGGTGAGAGAGTGCAACAGGAGAGCAGATGAAAGAGTGGGAGAGGCACTGTCAAGAAATTTTAATGAAAATAAGAAAAAATTTTGGAGTGAGTTAAACAAGTTAAGAAAGCCTAGGGAAAGTATGGATTTGTCCGTTAAAAACAGAGTAGGGGAGTTAGTAGATGGGGAGAGGGAGGTATTAGGTAGATGGCGAGAATATTTTGAGGAACTTTTAAATGTTGAGGAAGAAAGGGAGGCGGTAATTTCATGCACTGGCCAGGGAGGTATACCATCTTTTAAGAGTGAAGAAGAGCAGAATGTAAGTGTGGTGGAGGTACGTGAGGCATTACGTAGAATGAAAGGGGGTAAAGCAGCTGGAACTGATGGGATCATGACAGAAATGTTAAAAGCAGGGGGGATATAGTGTTGGAGTGGTTGGTACTTTTGTTTAATAAATGTATGAAAGAGGGGAAGGTACCTAGGGATTGGCAGAGAGCATGTATAGTCCCTTTATATAAAGGGAAAGGGGACAAAAGAGATTGTAAAAATTATAAAGGAATAAGTTTACTGAGTATACCAGGAAAAGTATACGGTAGAGTTATAATTGAAAGAATTAGAGGTAAGACAGAATGTAGAATTGCGGATGAGCAAGGAGGCTTCAGAGTGGGTAGGGGATGTGTAGATCAAGTGTTTACATTGAAGCATATATGTGAACAGTATTTAGATAAAGGTAGGGAAGTTTTTATTGCATTTATGGATTTAGAAAAGGCATATGATAGAGTGGATAGAGGAGCAATGTGGCAGATTTTGCAAGTTTATGGAATAGGTGGTAAGTTACTAAATGCTGTAAAGAGCTTTTATGAGGATAGTGAGGCTCAGGTTAGGGTGTGTAGAAGAGAGGGAGAATACTTCCCGGTAAAAGTAGGTCTTAGACAGGGATGTGTAATGTCACCATGGTTGTTTAATATATTTATAGATGGGGTTGTAAAGGAAGTAAATGCTAGGGTGTTCGGGAGAGGGGTGGGATTAAATTATGGGGAATCAAATTCAAAATGGGAATTGACACAGTTACTTTTTGCTGATGATACTGTGCTTATGGGAGATTCTAAAGAAAAATTGCAAAGGTTAGTGGATGAGTTTGAGAATGTGTGTAAAGGTAGAAAGTTGAAAGTGAGCATAGAAAAGAGTAAGGTGATGAGGGTATCAAATGATTTAGATAAAGAAAAAATGGATATCAAATTGGGGAGGAGTAGTATGGAAGAAGTGAATGTTTTCAGATACTTGGGAGTTGACTTGTCGGCGGATGGATTTATGAAGGATGAGGTTAATCATAGAATTGTTGAGGGAAAAAAGGCGAGTGGTGCATTGAGGTATATGTGGAGTCAAAAAACGTTATCTATGGAGGCAAAGAAGGGAATGTATGAAAGTATAGTAGTACCAACACTCTTATATGGATGTGAAGCTTGGGTGGTAAATGCAGCAGCGAGGAGACGGTTGGAGGCAGTGGAGATGTCCTGTCTAAGGGCAATGTGTGGTGTAAATATTATGCAGAAAATTCGGAGTGTGGAAATTAGGAGAAGGTGTGGAGTTAATAAAAGCATTAGTCAGAGGGCAGAAGAGGGGTTGTTGAGGTGGTTTGGTCATTTAGAGAGAATGGATCAAAGTAGAATGACATGGAAAGCATATAAATCTATAGGGGAAGGAAAGAGGGGTAGGGGTCGTCCTCGAAAGGGTTGGAAAGAGGGGGTAAAGGAGGTTTTGTGGGCGAGGGGCTTGGACTTCCAGCAAGCGTGCATGAGCGTGTTAGATAGGAGTGAATGGAGACGAATGATACTTGGGTCCTGACGATCTGTTGGAGTGTGAGCAGGGTAATATTTAGTGAAGGGATTCAGGGAAACCGGTTATTTTCATATAGTCGGACTTGAGTCCTGGAAATGGGAAGTACAATGCCTGCACTTTAAAGGAGGGGTTTGGGATATTGGCAGTTTGGAGGGATATGTTGTGTATCTTTACATGTGTATGCTTCTAGACTGTTGTATCCTGAGCACCTCTGCAAAAAGTGATAATGTGCGAGTGTGGTGAAAGTGTTGAATGATGATGAAAGTATTTTCTTTTTGGGGATTTTCTTTCTTTTTTGGGTCACCCTGCCTCGGTGGGAGACGACCGACTTGTTGAAAAAAAAAAAATATATATATATATATATACAGTGGACCCCCGCATAGCGACCTTAATCCGTGCAAGAGGGCTGGCTGTTATGCGAAATGTTCGCTATGTGAATGAATTTTCCCCATAAGAAATAATGGAAATAAAATTAATCCGTGCAAGACACCCAAAAGTATGAAAAAAAATTTTTTTTACCACAAAAAAATGTTAATTTTAGTACACACAAACTGAAAAAGGCATGCACAATTACATGACACTTACTTTTATTGAAGATCTGGTGATGATTGATGGGATGGGAGGAGGGGAGAGAGAGTGTTAGTGTTTAGAAGGGGAATCCCCTTCCATTAAGACTTGAGGAGGCAAGTCCTTTTCTGGGGTTACTTCCCTTCTTCTTTTAATGCCACTAGGACCAGCTTCAGAGTCACTGGACTTCTTTCGCACAACATATCTGTCCATAGTGGCCTGTACCTCTCGTTCCTTTATGATTTGTCTAAAGTGGTTCACAACATTGTCATTGTAACAGTCACCAGCACGGCTTGCAATAGCTGTGTGAGGGTGATTTTCATCAAAAAAGGTTTGCACTTCAAGCCATTTTGCACACATTTCCTTAATCTTTGAAGTAGGCAATTCCTTCAATTTCTCTCTCCCCTCCTTTGAGCCAGTTTCCCCAGGTCTGGCCTCTTGCTCTTGAAGTTGATCTATCAGCTCATCAGTGGTTAGTTCTTCATTGTCCTCCTCCACCAACTCTTCCACATCATCCCCACTAACCTCCAACCCCAAGGACTTCCCCAATGCCACAATTGATTCCTCAACTTGTATACTCCTCTCAGGGTTAGCCTCAAACCCTTCAAAATCCCTTTTGTCTACACATTCTGGCCACAGTTTCTTCCAAGCAGAGTTCAAGGTTCTCTTAGTCACTCCCTCCCAAGCCTTACCTATAAGGTTTACACAATTGAGGATATTAAAGTGATCCTTCCAAAACTCTTTTAGAGTCAATCGAGTGTCTGTGGTCACTTCAAAGCACTTTTGAAACATAGCTTTTGTGTACAGTTTCTTGAAGTTGGAAATGACCTGCTGGTCCATGGGCTGCAGGAGAGGAGTGGTATTAGGAGGCAAAAACTTCACCTTAATGAAGCTCATGTCCCCATAAAGTCGCTCTGCCACGTCTGTAGGATGACCAGGGGCATTGTCTAACACCAGGAGGCACTTAAGTTCTAATTTCTTTTCAGTTAGGTAATCTTTCACATTGGGGGCAAATGCATGGTGTAACCAGTTATAGAAAAATTCCCTAGTGACCCATGCCTTACTGTTTGCCCTCCACAGCACACACAAATTATCCTTGAGGACATTCTTTTGCCTGAACGCTCTGGGAGTTTCAGAGTGATACACTAATAAAGGCTTAACTTTGCAATCACCACTAGCATTGGCACACATCAACAAAGTAAGCCTGTCTTTCATAGGCTTATGTCCTGGGAGTGCCTTTTCCTCCTGAGTAATGTAGGTCCTGCTTGGCATTTTCTTCCAGAACAGGCCTGTTTCATCACAATTAAACACTTGTTCAGGTTTCAGTCCTTCAGTTTCTATGTACTCCTTGAATTCCTGCACATATTTTTCAGCCGCTTTGTGGTCCGAACTGGCAGCCTCACCATGCCGTATCACACTATGTATGCCACTATGCTTCTTAAATCTCTCAAACCAACCTTTGCTGGCCTTAAATTCACTCACATCATCACTAGTTGCAGGCCTTTTTTTAATTAAATCCTCATGCAACTTCCTAGCCTTTTCACATATGATCGCTTGAGAGACGCTATCTCCTGCTAGCTGTTTTTCATTTATCCACACCAATAAGAGTCTCTCAACATCTTCCATCACTTGCGATCTTTGTTTCGAAAACACAGTTAAACCTTTGGCAAGAACAGCTTCCTTGATTGCCGTTTTCTTGCCCACAATAGAAGAGATGGTTGATTTGGGTTTCTTGTACAACCTGACCAGGTCGGTGATACGCACTCCACTTTCATACTTATCACTGATCTCTTTCTTCATTTCTATAGGAATTCTAACCCTTATTGCTGTAGGGTTGGAACTAGAAGCTTTCTTGGGGCCCATGGTCACTTATTTTCCAGAAACAGCACCGAAAACACTGTAATAATACGATATATTCCGATTGTATTCTTGAATGTTACCGCGGAGGCTGGCTGGTAAACAATGCCACCGGCGGAACATATGAGGCTGGCTCAGGCCGCACATTGGACGCGTCTCGGACGAAGGCCGCTGAGCGGGTTTTTGGGCGCTATGCGGGGCAAAATTTTAGCGATCAAAGCGTCCGCTATGCGGATTGTCCGCTATGCAAGGCGTCCGTTATGCGGGGGTCCACTGTATATATATATATATATATATATATATATATATATATATATATATATATATATATATATATATATATATGCATGCATGCATGCATGCATGTGCGTGTCTGTGAAGTGTGACCAAAGTGTTAGTAGGAGTGCCTTAAGAAATCGTAATGACACGATTGCAAATAAACCATTCCCCCGGCCGGGATTGAACCCGCGGTCATAGAGTCTCAAAACTCCAGCCCGTCGCGTTAGCCACTAGACCAGCTAGCCACAATAAGATTCATCCAACTAGGTATATTTCTACACTTGCATTTGTGGTCACAGAGGTGCCTGTGCTAACTTTCCTATGGTGTAGAAATATACCTAGTTGGATGAATCTTATTGTGGCTAGCTGGTCTAGTGGCTAACGCGACGGGCTGGAGTTTTGAGACTCTATGACCGCGGGTTCAATCCCGGCCGGGGGTATGGTTTGTAAGTAGGAGTAGCAAGATATCCCTCTTATCTAGCGTGTTTATGAGACAGAAAAAGAAACCAGCAATCCTACCATCATGCAAAACAGTTACAGGTTTCTGTTTCACAGTCATCTGGCAGGATGGTAGTACTTCCCTGGGTGGTTGCTGTCTACCAACCTACTACATGTCACATATAAACTAAATAATGTAGATCTTAATACTACTGATTGCGAAAAGGATTTAGGAGTTCTAGTTAGCAGTAATCTAAAACCAAGACAGCAGTGCATTAGTGTTTGCAATAAAGCTAACAAAATTCTTGGCTTCATATCTTGAAGTATAAATAATAGAAATCCTCAGGTTGTTCTTCAACTCTATATATTCCTGGTTAGGCCTCATTTAGACTATGCTGCTCAGTTCTGGTCACCGTATTACAGAATGTATATAAATGCTCTGGAAAACGTACAAAGGAGGATGACAACGATGATCCCATGTATCAGAAATCTTCAGGGGCGTCACTAGCATGCTAAGAGACAACACAATAAGTGTCAGGGGCCCAAGACTGTTAAGCTACCTCCCAGCATACATAAGGGGGATTACCAATAGACCCTAGGCTGTCTTCAAGCAGGCACTGGACAGGCACCTAAAGTCTGTACCTGACCAGCCAGGCTGTGGCTCATACATTGGATTGTGTGCAGCCAGCAGTAGCAGCCTGGTTGATCAGGGACTGTTCCACCATGAGGCCTGGTCACAGATCAGGCCACGGGGGTGTTGACCCTCAGAACTCTCTCCAGGTAAACTCCAGGTATGAGGATAGACTGAGGCCCTGAATCTGCACTCCCTTGAAAGGCGCAGAATTAGGGGGGATATGATCGGGGTGTATAAATGGAAAACAGGAATAAATAAAGGGGATGTAAATAGCGTGCTGAAATTTTCCAGCCAAGACAGGACTCGCAGCAGTGGTTTCAAGTTGGAAAAATTCAGATTCAGGAAGGATATAGGAAAGCACTGGTTTGGTAATATAGTTGTAGATGAGTGGACCAAACTCCCGAGTACAGTTATTGTGGCTAAAACGTTGTGTAGTTTTAAAAATAGGTTAGATAAATACATGAGTGGGTGTGGGTGGGTGTAAGTTGGACCTGACTAACTTGTGCTGCTGGGTCTGGTGCCATGCTCTTTCCTTGAGTGGAGGTGACCAGACTGGGTGGGTCATTGGGCTAATCAGGGGGGGGGGATCATTGGGCTAATCCAGGGTGGGGGGTCATTGGGCTAATCCAGGGTGGGGGGTCATTGGGCTAATATGGGGGGGGCATGGACCTGCTCCACATGGGTCAGTAGGCCTGTTGCAGTGTTCCTTCTTTCTTATGTTCTTATAACAGTAATAATACAGTATAATAGTAATAATAACAGTAAAGAAAAACTTCAAAAGGCTGCCAGTAGTTGGCGCCACCATCATCATAACATTGGTAACCACTACTAGTACACCTTTCACCTGTCTAGACTTAAGTACAGTGGTCCCTCAATAATCGTTCGGCTCGATAGTCGTCCTTTTCGGAAATCGTCACGTTATTTTCTTCCAAACATTGGCTCGCAAATGGTCAGTTGACTCGTGAATAGTCATTTGTCCGGGATGCATACTCACGCTCTGAGCCGCCTCTCCCTCCCTTCCCAGCCAGTGTAGCATTGTTTAGCGACGGTCCCCTCACTTGTTCATAAGAATTATTTCATAATATTCCATTCATTTTAGTGGTTGGAAGTGCTAAATAAGCTACCATGGCTCCAAAGAAAGCTCCTAGTGCCAAGCCTTTGGTAAAGAAGGTGAGAAATACGATTGAATTTAAGAAAAGCATCATTGAACAATATGAAAGTGGCATACGTGTGGCCGAACTGGCCAGGATGTATAACAAATCCCGTACAACCATATCTTCCATCGTGACCAAGAAAAAGGAAATCAAGGAAGCTGCTTTTGCAAAGTGGGTAAATATGATGACAAAAATGAGATCACCAGTACTCGAAGATGTTGAGAAGTTATTATTGGTGTGAATAAATGAGAAACAATTAGCAGGAGATAGTCTTATGACGTCGATTATTTGTGAAAAGGCTAGGCAGCTGCATGACGATCTGGTAAAGAAATTGCCTGCAACGAGTACTGATAATTGTGAATTTTAGGCCAGCAAAGGTTGGTTTGAGAGATTTAAGAAGCGTAGTGGCATACACAGTGTGATAATGCATGGTGAAATGTGGGGTAGGATGGAAAGATTTATGGAGAAACATCACCCTGAGAAGGATGTTGCAAGCCATATCGGCAACTTGTACAGTGACGGAGTCTTGGCCCATTTTAGGGAAGTTTTAAAGAGACTCCAGAAACAGCTCTCTGGACACTTTTTTTTGTGAGACAGGACTCCAGTGACTCTCAAGCTGGTCCTAGTGGCATTAAGAAACAGAGAAGAGAAGTAACCCCAGAAAAGCACTTGGTGCCTGAGGTGTTGATGGAAGGGGATTCCCCTTCCAAACAGTAACTAATCCAATCTCCTCCTCCAGTCTTCCATACACTAAGAAGAATCGCTAATAAAGGTAAGTGTTATGGTGTTAATGTTTCATTCATCATGTCCCATTGCATTGTTTATGTACTACATCTATATTTCATGTAAAAAAAAAATTTTTGTTTTAATACTTCTGGTTGTCAGGAACGGATTAATTGTATTTACATTATTTCTTATGGGGAAAATTGATTCGAAAATCATCTACTTCGATAATTGTCGCACTTCCTGGAATGGATTAACAACGATAAATGAGGGACCACTGTAGTCTCTTTGTATTAGGTTAAGTGTGCTTGAAGTGCCTCGGCATGATAGTTGCTTTCCTTGCTCCAATTATACATGTATTATGATATGTAAACACATTGTAACTTTTGCAAAGAAATAAGTATTTTACTTATTTATTCAACCCTTTCAAGGTCGAGAGGCCCTCTCCTAAACTTGTTCTCAGGGTTGAAATTTTTTCGAAAAAAAAAACTGTTTTTTCTTATGTAAAGATAGAGAATCTTTTCCCGATCAAATTGACACCAAAACTATGAAATTATGCTCTCAAGAAGTTAGCGGTCTCGATGATGTTTATGCATCGGCGATTTCACCCACTTTGAGCCCTACTTTCGGCCAATTCCATGTACTAGTTGACAAAAATCATAACTATTTTGTTAAAACTCCATTTTTTCTATCAAATGAGTACAAGAAACCACCCACTTACTGATTTCAGCTATTCAATAAAGTGGTCAGAAATTGGCAATTTTTCCAATTTCACACAAATTTCAAAAAATGCCTGTTTCCAAATAGGGTCCAGAATAAACAAGACAGACATTTCTGGCACTAAAATAACATTTCCTCTGTTCATTAGTCACATCCCCAGGCCTCTGTTACATTTCTTTTGCTTTCCACTTTGACTTTTTATTCTCACAAAAAATAGAAGATTTACTGTTATGCAGACTACTGCATTACTGTAGAAATGGTATAAATAATATCAGCGCACTTGTAAAAGAATATTAGACTCACCAGTTGATGTGTATTGAATGCATGGCATGATTTGTTTACTTTTGAACTTTGGCAAAAATCAAACATTTCTGATACTTTGAGGTCAATTTCAAGGTACTTTTCATTATGAAACCAATCAAAATCATCTCAATTTCTGAAATATGTCTTCCATTCTATAAAATGAGACCAGGAAAACTAGAATACAACCCAAAATACCATACGAAAATACAGTACAAATTCGCTGTTTTAAACCAAAAACACGGTCAAAGTTTCTTTTTCTCATTACGCACTGTGTGCTGCAGGATTTTTTTTATACTGTGTACACTGACCACATAGACCCATTCTTTCATATGTAGGTCTACCAGCTTTCTCTCGCTAGGTTTGAAGGCACTAGAATTTATGTGTACTAGTACGTCAATAACCCTTTTGCGTAAAACGTACTTGTACGTCAGAAACCCTGAAAGAGTTAAGGAACCTCCCTCGAGAGGGAAGTTCGCATCCTGAAACTTCGTTCGTATTGTCAAGCAAAAAAAATGACCGAACGAGGGTTCGTTTCCTGAAAAATTCGCATGGTGGAGTGTTCGTAAGCCAAGGTTCCACTGTATAGTTAACACAGTGAAGCACTTCTTTCTGAGATTTACTCTTCGAAGTAATTTACAATCTTGGAAGAAGAAAGACACACATTATAGAAGAAGCTCTTACTGGTACAGTTTGCTCTGTGTACAGCAATATGAAGACATACTCTGACTTGATAAACATCAATTTTATGGCTTCACATGATGTTGGGATGTGAGCAATGTAACATGCAGAGATTCAGGGAATGCAGTTTGCCAGGCTTGAAGCCTCACCACTGTGAAGGAGGGATGGGATGGTATATAATGGTATACAGTACCAACAAGATAATAAATTTGACAAGTTGTTCATGAATGGTATACAATACTGGCAAGATGAAAAAAAGATGCGCAACATCTGGGTATCTTTATTATAGAGGTTTTTCCATCCAGTGGCTTTATCAATACAAATTCTAAGACATAATTTGAAAACAGTAGACCTATATACTGAAGATGAGGTAATCAATCCCTCAGCCTTGGGGATGGTGTGAAGAGCACCATAGTCGTGAAGAATCTGGAGCAAAGGCAAGAAGGCTGGCGCTTATTTACTAGTGTCAGGTGAAAAGGGGATGGGTAGCAGGCAAAGGCATTGTCACTGGTAGGTGGGATTCCCCAGTGGAAGTAAGTCATACCCAGGGGACAGGTTAGTAGTAGTGAAGAAGGTTGGGGAGATGTCTTCTGAACCAAAATTCCATGATGTTGCAGTGTCTGACAAGTTGTTCATGAATGGTATACAATTCAGCAGATTCCAATTTAAAAACAAGAGTTCAAAATAAACATTGTATTCATTCCAGCCACTAAAGCAAGTCAATCATTAACCATATTTAAGAGCTGATGACCCTAATACTTTATGATTATTTACGACTCTTAAAGCTGGTTTACTTATTTTTATAAAAAATTTTATTAACACATTGGCCGATTCCCACCAAGGCAGGGTGGCCCGAAAAAGAAAAACTTTCATCATCATTCACTCCATCACTGTCTTGCTAGAGGGGTACTTTACACTACAGTTATAAAAATGCAACAGTAACACCCCACCTTCAGAGCACAGGCACTCTACTTCCCATCTCTAGGACTCGAGTCCAGCCTGCTGGTTTCCCTGAATCCCTTCATAAATGTTACTTTGATCACACTCCAACAGCACGTCAAGTATTAAAAACCATTTGTCTCCATTCAATCCTATCAAATACGCTCAGGCATGCTTGCTGGAAGTCCAAGCCCCTCACACACAAAACCTCCTTTACCCCCTCCCTCCAACCTTTCCTTGGCCGACCCCTACCCCTCCTTCCCTCCACTACAGATTTATACACTCTTGAAGTCATTCTGTCTCATTCCATTTTCTCTACATGTCCGAACGACCTCGGCAGCCCCTCCTCAGCCCTCTGGATAATAGTTTTGGTAATCCCACACTTCGTCCTAATTTCCAAACTATGAATTCTCTGCATTATGTTCACACCACATATTGGCCTCAGACGTGACATCTCCACTGTCTCCAGCCTTCTCCTCGGCAACATTCAGCACCTATGCTTCACCCCCATACAAAAGTGTTGGTACAACTATACTCGCATACATTCCCTTCTTTGCTTCCAAGGACAAAGTTCTTTGTTTCCATAGACAACACCACTCACCCTTTTCCCCTCATCAGTTCTGTGATTCACCTCATCCTTCAGAGACCAGTCTGCTGACACGTTCACTCCTAAATATCTGTATACATTCACCTCCTCCTTACTCTCTTCCTCCAATTTGATATCTAATCTTTCAAATTAAAAGTGAATACAGTGGACCCCCGCATAACGATCAGCTCCCAACTCGACCAATTATGTAAGTGTATTTTTGTAAGTGCTTTTGGGGGTGTATTTTTGGGGGTCTGAAACGGACTAATCTAATTCACAATATCTCTTTTTTATTATTTTTATTATCACACTGGCCGATTCCCACCAAGGCAGGGTGGCCTGAAAAAGAAAAACTTTCACCATCATTCACTCCATCACTGTCTTGCCAGAAGGGTGCTTTACACTACAGTTTTTAAACTGCAACATTAACAACCCTCCTTCAGAGTGCAGGCACTGTACTTCCCATCTCCAGGACTGAAGTCCGGCCTGCCGGTTTCCCTGAACCCCTTCATAAATGTTACTTTGCTCACACTCCAACAGCACGTCAAGTATTAAAAACCATTTGTCTCCATTCACTCCTATCAAACACGCTCACGCATGCCTGCTGGAAGTCCAAGCCCCTCGCACACAAAACCTCCTTTACCCCCTCCCTCCAACCTTTCCTAGGCCGACCCCTACCCCGCCTTCCTTCCACTACAGACTGATACACTCTTGAAGTTATTCTGTTTCGCTCCATTCTCTCTACATGTCCGAACCACCTCAACAACCCTTCCTCAGCCCTCTGGACAACAGTTTTGGTAATCCCGCACCTCCTCCTAACTTCCAAACTACGAATTCTCTGCATTATATTCACACCACACATTGCCCTCAGACATGACATCTCCACTGCCTCCAGCCTTCTCCTCGCTGCAACATTCATCACCCATGCCTCACTTATGGGAACAAATTCGGTCTATAACGGCACCCAAACAGACTTCTGGATTGAAATAATATTGTTATCCGGGGGTCCACTGTATAGGAAAGAGTAAGGTGATGAGAATAACAAAAAGATTAGATTTGCTTATAATGTATGGTAATATAAAGCCTTTATGATTAGATGTTTGTTTACATTGAGTGTCGGCTGCTCACTGGCATGTTTCCAAGCGGTTGTAACGTAATGTTAGTAAACATGTGCTAAAGCATAACCCAAAACCTACCCTTGACCCTCATCTTGAGCATGTAAAGCACAGGGGGATTTTCCAAAACTTTTTGGGGAGGGGAAAAAAAGCATGCTTTATGCCAGAAAATATGGTACAGTCGACCCTCAGTTAACGTAATTAGTCCGTTCCAGAGAGACTGTCTTATACCGAATCTGACTTGATCTGAATTAATTTTCCCCATAAAAAATAATGGAAATCCAGTTAATCCGTTCCAGACACCTAAAATATTAAACAAAAAGTTTTTTACATGAAATATACATTTCCCTACACAGAAAATAATGAAACATGCAGAATAAACAATACTAAAATGACACTTACCTTTATTGAAGACTTATTGATGAGTGATGAGACGGGAGGAAGGGAGAGGATGGAAGTGTACTAGTAATAATAATAATAATAATAAGTTTATTTCTTTGTAAAGCTTGCAATGTGTAATTACAATTTTGATTTGCTAAGTACAAAGATAGCCACTATCATGCCCAGGCATTTCGGGCAAACTAATCCTAATACATAGTAACTAATTAAAACTAGATAAGATAACAGTACATAGTAATTATTACTTAAAACTAAACATAGAATAGTGGTTAGCTGTTTTACAATCTTATTTGGACTTAATAAATCTTATGTATACTTAGTACAAAATCTAATTTACAAGGAATGGTGCAGGTGGTAATATTTTATAGAATGGCAGAATTAAAAGCCAGGAGGTCACATGATAAAACTAGCCAGTAGATGTTTGATTGATTTGGTTAATATTGTGAGATAAGATGATTTATGGTAGTAGGTTGGTAAACAGTAACCGCCCAGGGAAGTACTACCGTCCTGCCAAGTGAGTGAAAAACGGAAACCTGTAATTGTTTTACATGATGGTAGGATTGCTGGTGTCTTTTTTCTGTCTCGTAAACGTGCAAGATTTCAGGTACGTCTTGCTACTTCTACTTACACTTAGGTCACACTACACATACATGTTCATGTTTATTTATACACACTCATCTGAGTTTTCTTTAATTTTATCTTAATAGTTCTTGGGGTTATTACTTTTCCTTTTATATCCATGGGGAAGTGGAATAAGAATCTTTCCTCTGTAAGCCATGCGTGTTGTAAAGGTCTACTAAAATGCCGGGGACAATGGGCTAGTAACCCCTTTTCCTGTAATAATTACTAAAAAGAATAATAAGAAGAAAATCAGCAGCGAGGATGTGGTTGGAGACACTGGAAATGTCCTGTCTAAGGGAAATGTGTAGTGTAAATATTATGAAGAAAATTCGGAGTGTGGAAATTAGGAGAAGGTGTGGAGTTAATAAAAGTATAAGTCAGGGCTGAAGAGGGATTGTTGAGGTGGTTTGGTCATTTAGAGAGAATGAATCAAAGTAGAATGACATGGAGAGTGTATAAATCTGTATGGGGAGGAAGGCGGGGTAAGGGTCGTCCTCAAAAAGGTTGGAGGGAGGGGGTAAAGGAGGTTTTGTGGGCGACGAGCTTGGACTTCCAGCAAGTGTGCGTGAGCATGTTAGATACGAGTGAATGGAGACGAATGGTATTTGGGACCTGACGATCTGTTTGAGTGTGAGCAGGGTAATATTTAGTGAAGGGATTCAGGGAAACCGGTTATTTTTATATAGCCGGAGTTGAGTCCTGGAAATGAGAAGTACAATGCCTGCACTCTAAAGGAGGGGTTTGGGATATTAGCAGTTTGGAGGGATATGTTGTGTATCTTTATAGGTATATGCTTCTAAGCTGTTGTGTTCTGAGCACCTCTGCAAAAACAGTGATTATGTGTGAGTGAGGTGAAAGTGTTGAATGAAGATGAAAATAATTTTCTTTCTTTTTTGGGTCACTCTGCCTCAGTGGGAGACGGCCGACTTGTTAAAAAAAATAAAAGATGATTTTTTAGCAGAGTTTTAAATTTATAAGTTGCCTGGGGGTCCTTGATTTGTTCTGGCAGCGAGTTCCAGATCTTTGGGCCTTTTATGTGCCTAGCGTTCTTGCATAGTGAGAGTTTTACTCGATGGATGTTGAAAAGGGCCTTATGCCTTGTATTGTGTTTGGAAGGGGAATCCCCTTCCATAAGGACTTCAGGTACCAAGTCCTTTTACATAAGAACATAAGAAAGAAGGAACACTGCAGCAGGCCTATTGACCCATACGAAGCAGGTCCATGTCCCCCCCCTCTCGGATTAGCCCAATGACCCACCTAGTCAGGTCACTTTAACTTTAGGAAGGAGCAAGGCATCAGACCTAGTAGCACAAGCTAGTCAGGTCCAACTCACACCCACCCACACCCACTCATGTATTTATCTAACCTATTTTTAAAGCTACACAATGTTTTAGCCTCAATAACTGTACTCAAGAGTTTGTTCCACTCATCCACAACTCTATTACCAAACCAGTGCTTTCCTATATCCTTCCTGAATCTGAATTTTTCCAACTTGAAACCATTGCTGCAAGTCCTGTCTTGGCGGGAAATTTTCAGCACGCTATTTAAATCCCCTTTATTTATTCCTGTTTTCCGTTTATACACCTCGATCATATCCCCCCTAATTCTACACCTTTCGAGAGAGTGCAAATTCAGGGCCCTCATTCTATCCTCATAGGGAAGATTCCTGATACATGGGATTATCTTTTTCATCCTCCTCTGTACGTTTTCCAGTGCATTTATATCCATTCTGTAATACGGTGACCAGAACTTCCCCAACCACTGCATCAGTCTATTCAAATCATCCTGAAGTGCTCTATGGTCCTCATTAGAGTGAATTGAATGGCCTATTTTGGTGTCATCAGCAGATTTCTTTATGTAGCTATTTATTCCCTCATCTATGTCATTTATGTAAATTGTGAACAATAAATGGCCCAACACTGACCCCTGCAGAACACCGCTTGTGACGTGCCCCTATTCTGATTTTTCCCCATTTATGCAAAAACTCTGCTGCCTATTTGTCAGTCATGCCTCTACCCAGGAAAAAATTTCTCCTCCTATTCTGTGTGCTTTAAGTTTCCTTAAAAGCCTCTTATGCAGAACTCTATTGAAAACCTTACTGAAGTCCATATACACAATATCATATTCATTACCATGATCTACCTCCTTAAACACCTTATTGAAAAGAGTTAGTAAATTCGTAAGACAGGAACGCCCCTTGGTAAAACTGTGTTGAGATTCATTAATCAATCTGTGCCTATCAAGATGGCTATGAATTGCTTCGGCAATTATTGATTCCATAAATTTTCCCACAATGGAGGTAAGGCTTATTGCTCTATAGTTCGAAGCCAAGGACCTGTCACCTGCCTTGTAAATAGGTATTACATTTGCCATTTTCTACTTATCAGGCACTATGCCAGTTTGTAGTGATATGTTAAAAAGATTAGCCAAAGGTATGCTAGGTTCCTCTTTAAATTCCCTTGCAAACAGTTCATCAGGGCCTGGGGATTTGTTAGGTTTTAATTTCTCTATTTGTCTGAGGACCATGTCGCCAGTTCCCACAATTGGGCATAATTTATTATCGTCCTATATAATCTATTATTTCAGGAATTTCGTTAGAATTTTCCTGGGCAAAAACTGAGAGGAAGTAGGTATTGAGAATTTCACACACATCCTTATCACTGTCAGTGATCTGACCTGAGTTACTCTTAAGTAGGCCTATCTTGACCTTAATCTTACTTTTGTATACCTGAAAGAACCCTTTTGGGTTAGTCTTTGAATCCCTTGCGACCTTAGCCTCACAATCCCTTTTTGATTTTCTTATACCTTTTTTTTATTTCTCTCTCTAATTGAATACAGTGGACCCTCGCATACCGCTATTAATCCGTTCCTGAGAGCTCAATGTTAGTCGAAATTATCGTTAGGCGAATTAATTTTCCCCATTAGAAATGATGGAAATCAAATTAATCCGTGCAAGACACCCGGAAGTATGAAAAAAAAAACTTTTACCACATGAAATATTAATTTTGATACAAACTGAAGAAGACATGCACAGTTACATGACACTTACCTTTATTGAAGATCTGGTGATGATTGATGGGATGGGAGGAGTGGAGAGTGTTGATGATCTTAGTGTTTAGAAGGGGAATGCCCTTGCATTAGGACTTGAGGTGTCAGCTCCTTTTCTGGGGTTACTTCCCTTCTTCTTTTAATGCCACTAGGACCAGCTTCAGAGTCACTGGACTTCTGTCACACAACATATCTGTCCATAGAGGTCTGTACCTCTCGTTCCTTTATGACTTTCCTAAAGTGGTTCACAAGATTGTCAGTGTACAGGTTGCCAACACGGCTTGCAACAGCTGTCTGAGGGTGATTTTCATCCATAAAGGTTTGCACTTCAAGCCACTTTGCACATATTTCCTTAATCTTTGAAGTAGGCAACTTCTTCAATTTCTCTCTCCCCTCCTCCGAAGCAGTTTCCTCAGGTGTGGCCTCTTGCTGTTGAAGATGATCTAGCAGCTCATCAGTGGTTAGTTCTTCATTGTCCTCCTCCACCAACTCTTCCACATCCTCCCCACTAACCTCCAACCCCAAGGACTTCCCCAATGCCACAATTGATTCCTCAACTGGCATACGCTTCTCAGGGTTAGCCTCAAATCCTTCAAAATCCCTTTGGTCTACACATTGTGGCTACAGTTTCTTCCAAGCAGAGTTCAAGGTCCTCTTTGTCGCTCCCTCCCAAGCCTTACCTATAAGGTTTACACAATTGAGGATATTAAAGTGATCTCCCCAAAACTCTCTTAGAGTCGATTGAGTTTCTGAGGTCACTACATAGCACCTTTCAAACAGAGCTTTTGTGTACAGTTTTTTGAAGTTTGCAATGACCTGCTGGTCCATGGGCTGCAGGAGAGGAGTGGTATTAGGAGGCAAAAACTTGACCTTAATGAAGCTCAGGTCCCCACAAAGTCGCTCTGCCAAGTCTGTAGGATGACCAGGGGCATTGTCTAACACCAGGAGGTACTTAAGGTCTAATTTCTTTTCAGTTAGGTAATTTTTCACAGTGGGGGCAAATGCATGGTGTAACCAGTCATAGAAAAAGTCCCTAGTGACCCATGCCTTACTGTTTGCCCTCCACAGCACATACAAATTAGCCTTGAGGATATTCTTTTGCCTGAACGCTCTGGGAGTTTCAGAGTGAAACACCAATAAAGGCTTCACTTTTCAATCACCACTAGCATTGGCACACATTAACAGAGTAAGCCTGTCTTTCATAGGCTTATGTCCTGGGAGTGCCTTTTCCTCCTCAGTAATGTAGGTCCTGCTTGGCATTTTCTTCCAAAAACAGGCCTGTTTTGTCACAAACACTTGTTCAGGTTTCAGTCCTTCACTGTCTATGTACTCCTTGAATTCATGCACATATTTTTCAGCTGCTTTGTGGTCCGAACTGGCAGCCTCACCATGCCTTATCACACTATGTATGCCACTACGCTTCTTAAATCTCTCAAACCAACCTTAGCTGGCCTTAAATTTACTTACATCATCACTAGTTGCAGGCATTTTTCTAATTAAATCCTCATGCAACTTCCTAGCCTTTTCACTTATGATCGCTTGAGAGATGCTATCTCCTGCTATCTGTTTTTCGTTTATTCACACCAATAACAGTCTCTCAACATCATCTATCACTTGTGATCTCTGTTTCGAAAACAAAGTTTCACCTTTGGCAAGAAAAGCTTCCTTGATTGCCGTTTTCTTGGCCACAATAGTAGCGATGGTTGATTGGGGTTTACTATACAACCTGGCCAGCTCGGAGACACTCACTCCACTTTCATACTTAGCAATGATCTCTTTCTTCATATCCATAGTAATTCTCACCCTTATTCCTGTAGGGTTGGCACTAGAAGCTTTCTTGGAACCCATGGTCACTTATTTTGCAGGTGAAATCACTAAAAACGCTGTAATAATACGAAATGTTCCGATTGTATGCTTGGATGTGACCACGGAGGCTGGCTTGTAAACAATGCCACTGGCGGAACAAGTGAGGCTGGCTCAGGCCGCACATGGACGTGTCTTGGACGAATAGCGTTGAGCGAGTTTTTTAGCACTAGCCGAGGCAAATTTTTTGCGTTAAAATGTATCGCTAGGTGGATTTAACGTTATGTGATGCCATCGTTAGGCGAGGGAACACTGTATAGTGTTTTCTTAACTGCTCATCCCCTCTTTTGATATGCCTATATATGCCTCTCTTTTGACCAGTGAGATGTTTTAATCTATTGTTCATCCATTTGGGATCAGTTTTGTTAGGTCTAATTTCCCTACTCGGAACAAAAGTTGTCTGGGCAGCTAGAAGTATGCTCTGAAAAACGTCATATTGGCAACCAAGGTCACCTCCCTGACCCATAGTCAGGTCATCCCAATTTAGCCCACCCAGGTAATTTTTCATTCCGGGGTTACGTCCCTTCTTTGTTTTTTAATGCCACTAGCACCAGCTTGAGAGTCATTGGACCCCTGTTGCACCAAAAATCTGTCCAGAAAGCTCTGTTTCTGGCATGTCTTTAAGAGTTCCCTAAAATGGGACACAACATTGTCATTGTCGATGTTGCCAGCATGGCTTGCAACAGCTGTGTCAGGGTGATGTTCATCCATAAATGTTTGCACTTCAGTCCACTTTGCACAAATGTCCTTGATAACCCTTTGGGGGTTTCGGCCGTACTAGTACGGCTTACGCCCCAGGGTTTTTGACGTACTAGTACGCCTAAATTCTAGCGCCCTCAAATCTAGTGAGAGAAAGCTGGTAGGCCTACATATGAAAGAATGGATCTATGTGGTCAGTGTGCGCAGTATAAAAAAAATCCTGCAGCACACAGTGCATAATGAGAAAAAAAAAACTTTGATCGTGTTTTTGGAAAACAGCAACTTTGCACTGTATTTTCGTATTGTATTTATTGTTGTATTCTAGTTTTCTTGGTCTCATTTTATAGAATGGAAGACATATTACAGAAATTGAGAAGGTTTTACAATGAAAAGTACCTTGAAATTGAGCTCAAAGTAGCAGAAATGTTCGATTTTTACCAAAGTTCAAAAGTAAACAAATCGTGCCAGGCATCCAATACACGCCAACTGGTGAGTCTAATATTCTTTCACAAGTGCGCTGATATTATTTATACCATTTTTACACTAATGCAGTAGTCTGCATAACAGTAAATCTTCTATTTTTTGTAAGAATAAAAATTCAAAGTGGAAAGCCAAAGAAATATAATGGGGGCCTGCGGATGTGACTAACGAACAGAGAACTTGTTATTTTGGTGCCAGGAATGTCTTTCTTGTTTATTCTGGACCCTATTCGGAAATTGGCATCTTTTGAAATTTGTGTGAAATTGGCAAAATTGCTAAGTTTTGACCACTTTATTGGATAGTTGAAATCGGTAAATGGGTGGTTTCTTGTACTCATTTGATTGAAAAATTGGAGTTCTAGCGAAATAGTTATGATTTTTGTCGACTAGTACATTGGATTTGGCCGAAAATAGGGCTCAAAGTGGGCAAAATCGCCGATGCGTAAACATCGTCGAGACCGCTAACTTTGTGAGAGCATAATTCCGTAAGTTTTCCATGAAATTTCATACTTTTGGTGTCATTATGATTGGGAAAAGATTCTCTATCTTTTTATAAGAATTTTTTTTTTTTTTAAATTTTGGCGACCCTGAGAACAAGTCTTTGAGAGGTTCCTGGCGACCCCCAAAGGGTTATTAATCTTTGAAGAGGGCACCTTCCTCCTCCTCTGAAGGAAATTTCTGAGCTGTGGTCTGTTGGTGTTGCACCTCAAGCTCTTGCAGCTCTGTAGTGGTTAGCTCTTCATCGTCATCCTCCACCAACTCTTTCACATCCTCCAAACTCGCATCCAACCCCATGGAATTCCCTAATACCACAGTAGATTCCACAACTTGCATAGGCTCCTCAGGATCAGCCCCTAACCCTTCAAAAGCCCTCTCTTGTACACATTCTGGCCACAATTTTCTCCAAGCAGAGTTCTAAGTCCTGTAAAGTCACTCCCTCCCAAGCCTTACCTATAAGTCTTATGCAAGTGAGGATACTGAAGTGATCTTTCCAGAACTCTCTTAGGGCCATTTCAGTGTCTGAGATCACTTCAAAGCACTTTTGAAACACTGCTTTGGTGTACAGTTACTTGAAATTTGAAATGACCTGTTAGTCCATGGGCTGGAGGAGAGGAGCCATATTAGGGGGCAAGAATTTCACTTTGATGAAGCTAAACTCCAGCACCATTTGCTCTTCCAAGTCTGGAGGATGAGCAGGAGCATTGTCCATTACCAAGAGGTACTCGAGTTCCAATTTATTTTCCAGGAGGTATTTTTTCACACTGGGGCCAAACACATCACAGAACCAGTCAAGGAAAATGTCCCTTGTGACCCATGCCTTACTGTTTACCCTCCACATCACACAATTTAGTCTTGACGACACTGTTTTTCTTGAACACACTGGGATTTTCAGAGTGATACACAAGTAAAGGCCTCACTTTGCAGTCACCACTAGCATTACTACAAAACATGAGAGTTAGCCTGTCTTTCATGGGCTTGTGTCCTGGCAGTGCTTTTTCCTCCTGAGTAATGTAGGTCCTGTTTGGCATTTTCTTCCAAAACGAGGCCTGTTTCATCACAATTGAACACTTGTTGGGGTTTTAATTTTTCAGCCTCTATGTACCCCTTGAAGTCCTGAACATATTTTTCAGCAGCTTTTTTGTCAGAACTGGCAGCCTCACCATACCTTACCACACTGTGTATGCCACTATGATTCTTAAATCTCTCAAACCAACCTTTGCTGGCCTTAAATTCACGAATTTGAGCACTAGTTTCAGGCATTTTCTTAACGAGATCATCATGCAACTGCCTTGCCTTTTCACATATAATTGACTGCAAAACACTATATCCTGATAATTGTTTCTTGTTGATCCACCAAAAACAATCTCTCCACATCTTCGAGTACAGTGGAACCTCAAAAATCGAACTGCTCCCAACACAACCAATTATGTAAGTGTATTTTTGTAGTAGGTAGTAGGTTGGTAGACAGCAACCACCCAGGGAAGTACTACCGTCCTGCCAGATGACTGTGAAACAGAAACCTGTAACTGTTTTGCATGATGGTAGGATTGCTGGTTTCTTTTTCTGTCTCATAAACACGCTAGATAACAGGGATATCTTGCTACTCCTACTTACACTTTGGTCACACTTCACAGACACGCACATGCATATATATATACATACATCTAGGTTTTTCTCCTTTTTCTAAATAGTTCTTGTTCCTCTTTATTTCTTCTATTGTCCATGGGGAAGTGGAAAAGAATCTTTCCTCTGTAAGCCATGCGTGTCGTATGAGGCGACTAAAATGCCGGGAGCAATGGGCTAGTAACCCCTTCTCCTGTAGACATTTACTAAAAAAGAGAAGAAGAAAAACTTTATAAAACTGGGATGCTTAAATGTGCGTGGATGTAGTGCGGATGACAAGAAACAGATGATTGCTGATGTTATGAATGAAAAGAAGTTGGATGTCCTGGCCCTAAGCGAAACAAAGCTGAAGGGGGTAGGGGAGTTTCGGTGGGGGGAAATAAATGGGATTAAATCTGGAGTATCTGAGAGAGTTAGAGCAAAGGAAGGGGTAGCAGTAATGTTGAATGATCAGTTATGGAAGGAGAAAAGAGAATATGAATGTGTAAATTCAAGAATTATGTGGATTAAAGTAAAGGTTGGATGCGAGAAGTGGGTCATAATAAGCGTGTATGCACCTGGAGAAGAGAGGAATGCAGAGGAGAGAGAGAGATTTTGGGAGATGTTAAGTGAATGTATAGGAGCCTTTGAACCAAGTGAGAGAGTAATTGTGGTAGGGGACCTGAATGCTAAAGTAGGAGAAACTTTTAGAGAGGGTGTGGTAGGTAAGTTTGGGGTGCCAGGTGTAAATGATAATGGGAGTCCTTTGATTGAACTTTGTATAGAAAGGGGTTTAGTTATAGGTAATACATATTTTAAGAAAAAGAGGATAAATAAGTATACAAGATATGATGTAGGGCGAAATGACAGTAGTTTGTTGGATTATGTATTGGTAGATAAAAGACTATTGAGTAGACTTCAGGATGTACATGTTTATAGAGGGGCCACAGATATATCAGATCACTTTCTAGTTGTAGCTACACTGAGAGTAAAAGGTAGATGGGATACAAGGAGAATAGAAGCATCAGGGAAGAGAGAGGTGAAGGTTTATAAACTAAAAGAGGAGGCAGTTAGGGTAAGATATAAACAGCTATTGGAGGATAGATGGGCTAATGAGAGCATAGGCAATGGGATCGAAGAGGTATGGGGTAGGTTTTGAAAATGTAGTGTTAGAGTGTTCAGCAGAAGTTTGTGGTTACAGGAAAGTGGGTGCGGGAGGGAAGAGGAGCGATTGGTGGAATGATTTGAAGAGAGTAGTAAGGGAGAAAAAGTTAGCATATGAGAAGTTTTTACAAAGTAGAAGTGATGCAAGGAGGGAAGAGTATATGGAGAAAAAGAGAGGGGTTAAGAGAGTGGTGAAGCAATGTAAAAAGAGAGCAAATGAGAGAGTGGGTGAGATGTTATCAACAAATTTTGTTGAAAATAAGAAAAAGTTTTGGAGTGAGATTAACACGTTAAGAAAGCCTAGAGAACAAATGGATTTGTCAGTTAAAAATAGGAGAGGAGAGTTATTAAATGGAGAGTTAGAGGTATTGGGAAGATTGAGGGAATATTTTGAGGAATTGTTAAATGTTGATGAAGATAGGGAAGCTGTGATTTCGTGTATAGGGCAAGGAGGAACAACATCTTGTAGGAGTGAGGAAGAGCCAGTTGTGAGTGTGGGGGAAGTTCGTGAGGCAGTAGGTAAAATGAAAGGGGGTAAGGCAGCCGGGATTGATGGGATAAAGATAGAAATGTTAAAAGCAGGTGGGGATATAGTTTTGGAGTGGTTGGTGCAATTATTTAATAAATGTATGGAAGAGGGTAAGGTACCTAGGCATTGGCAGAGAGCATGCATAGTTCCTTTGTATGAAGGCAAAGGGGATAAAAGAGAGTGCAAAAATTATAGGGGGATAAGTCTGTTGAGTATACCTGGCAAAGTGTGTTGTAGAGTTATTATTGAAAGAATTAAGAGTAAGACGGAGAATAGGATAGCAGATGAAGGAAAGGTAGGGGGTGTGTGGACCAGGTGTTTGCAGTGAAACATATAAGTGAACAGTATTTAGATAAGGCTAAAGAGGTCTTTGTGGCATTTATGGATTTGGAAAAGGCGTATGACAGGGTGGATAGGGGGGCAATGTGGCAGATGTTGCAGGTGTATGGTGTAGGAAGTAGGTTACTGAAAGCAGTGAAGAGTTTTTACGAGGATAGTGAGGCTCAAGTTAGAATATGTAGGAAAGAGGGAAATTATTTCCCAGTAAAAGTAGGCCTTAGACAAGGATGTGTGATGTCACCGTGGTTGTTTAATATATTTATAGATGGGGTTGTAAGAGAAGTAAATGAGAGGGTCTTGGCAAGAGGCGTGGAGTTAAAAGATAAAGAATCACACATAAAGTGGGAGTTGTCACAGTTGCTCTTTGCTGATGACACTGTGCTCTTGGGAGATTCTGAAGAGAAGTTGCAGAGATTGGTGGATGAATTTGGTAGGGTGTGCAAAAGAAGAAAATTGAAAGTGAATACAGGAAAGAGTAAGGTTATGAGGATAACAAAAAGATTAGGTGATGAAAGATTGGATATCAGATTGGAGGGAGAGAGTATGGAGGAGGTGAATGTATTCAGATATTTGGGAGTGGACGTGTCAGCGGATGGGTCTATGAAAGATGAGGTGAATCATAGAATTGATGAGGGGAAAAGGGTGAGTGGTGCAATTAGGAGTCTGTGGAGACAAAGAACTTTGTCCTTGGAGGCAAAGAGGGGAATGTATGAGAGTATAGTTTTACCAATGCTCTTATATGGGTGTGAAGCATGGGTGATGAATGTTGCAGCGAGGAGAAGGCTGGAGGCAGTGGAGATGTCATGTCTGAGAGCAATGTGTGGTGTGAATATAATGCAGAGAATTCGTAGTTTGGAAGTTAGGAGGAGGTGCGGGATTACCAAAACTGTTGTCCAGAGGGCTGAGGAAGGGTTGTTGAGGTGGTTCGGACATGTGGAGAGAATGGAGCGAAACAGAATAACTTCAAGAGTGTATCAGTCTGTAGTGGAAGGAAGGCGGGGTAGGGGTCGGCCTAGGAAAGGTTGGAGGGAGGGGGTAAAGGAGGTTTTGTGTGCGAGGGGCTTGGACTTCCAGCAGGCATGCGTGAGCGTGTTTGATAGGAGTGAATGGAGACAAATGGTTTTTAATACTTGACGTGCTGTTGGAGTGTGAGCAAAGTAACATTTATGAAGGGGTTCAGGGAAACCGGCAGGCCGGACTTCAGTCCTGGAGATGGGAAGTACAGTGCCTGCACTCTGAAGGAGGGTTGTTAATGTTGCAGTTTAAAAACTGTAGTGTAAAGCACCCTTCTGGCAAGACAGTGATGGAGTGAATGATGGTGAAAGTTTTTCTTTTTCGGGCCACCCTGCCTTGGTGGGAATCGGCCAGTGTGATAATAAAAAATAAAAATAATTATTTTTGTAAGTGCTTTTATAAGTGTATTTTTGAGGGTCTGAAATGGACTAATCTAATTTACAATATTCCTGATGGGAATAAATTCATTCGGTAAAGCCACTCGAACAGCCTTCTGGACCGAAGAAAGTTCGATATTTGAGGTTCCACTGTATTTGCAATCTCTGTTTTGTATGCATATTTGCACCTTTCGCAACAACAGCTTCCTTGATTGCCTTTTTCTTGGCCAAGGTAGAAGCGATGGTTGTATAGGGTTTGTTATGCAAACTTGCCAGCTCGGAGACACGCACTCCAATTTCGTATTTTGAGAGGATCTCTGTCTTGAATTCTAGTGTTTCTCACCCTTTTTACCAACGGGCTGGCACTAGATGCTTTCTTTGGGCCCATGGTGGCTTATTTAGCAGTTACAAGTACTAAAACAATGGAATAATACAAAATGTATTGCATGTGCACGGAATCGCCCTCACTGGCTTGTAAACAATGGCACACTGGCTGTACATGGAGTGGCCGGGTCGCTCACGGCACGCGGACACGTTCGGGACGAGTGACTTTAACCAAGTTCTGTGTCATTAACCAAGCCAGTATTTTGATGCAGAAACGCTACTTAATCCGATTATTACTTAATCCTATGACGTCTTAATCCAGGGGTCCACTGTACTTGCTATAGCAGGATGCCACTTCCAGACTACTAGTGGCATCAAAATTGAAAGTATGTGTGTCATGAATGTTGCATATGGATCATCTAGGTTACTGAGGTTTTCAATATTTCCTTGATCACCTGCAGCCACATCCATCCCAAAGCCACTAAAACGGGGTCAGCATCACTTTTCTCAAAAATGTGAGTGTTAGTATGACATGACATGAGTGAATCCCTGGGGCTTGCCATGCTGTTAGCTCTGGCTGGTGCTAAGATGAACTGGTGATCCTACAAGGTACTATGTAGTCCCAGATCTTTTAATACGGTGCACAACAAGTGCACAAGCCCATCCTCTACTGCCGAGGCCTATCAGGTCTCTGGTGCAAAATTTGAACGCAGGAAAAATAGGGTGTTGATCCACGCCTGGAGTGCTAGTGGAGATGCATTGATCAACTCCATGACAGTTAAAGAGTTAAAGGAACATGTGAACAGTGAAGAGAAAAATATCTTCTCTCTGTGGAATTGTTACCAATCTGATCCTACAAAGTTCAGTACCTTTTCCAATAATATAATATGTTGCAGTCAGAGAGGTAATCAGATTGTGATGTCAGCTTTCTAATGGAAGTATGGCAATTGAATAGATGTTGGTGAATGTTTTTTCTTCTTTGGGTTACCTTACCTTGGCAGGAAGGCTGTCAAGTTAACCCTTAAACTGTCCAAGCAGATCTACGTTCACATTCGTAGTGCTCCAAAAGTAGATCAAAGTTTTTTTACATATTTTCAAATATAACAAAAAGAAAGTAGATCAAAGTTTTTTTACATGTTTTCAAATATAACAAAAAGAAAGTAGATCTACGTTTTTTTACATATTTTCAAATATAACAAAAAGAAAGTAGATCAAAGTTTTTTTACATATTTTCAAATATAACAAAAAGAAAGTAGATCAAAGTTTTTTTACATGTTTTCAAATATAACAAAAAGAAAGTAGATCAAAGTTTTTTTACATATTTTCAAATATAACAAAAAGAAAGTAGATCAAAGTTTTTTTACATGTTTTCAAATGTAAAAAACAAAAAAGATGATCTACTTTTTTTACATACTTTCAAATGTTGAAAAAATGTAGATCTACGTTTGGACAGTTTAAGGGTTAAAAAAAAATTGTGCCAAAAAGAATCTCAAATTATATAAGCATGTTTGGCAAGTGATGCAAAAATCCTATGCAGAATTAATATAAAAATATTGTAAAATCCTGCTAGTACATAATTTGAGCAGATGAAAATACAGTGGAACCTCAAAAATCGAACGTATCACATATCAAACGTTTCGAAAATAAGACCATTTTTTCAGACAAACTGTGCCCCTATTATCGAACGCGCCCCTATTTTCGGACCACCGGGTACGGGACCTGTCCGCTGGCCCGCTCTGTCCGCTTCCCCTTGCAGGCACCGTGAGCAGTCTATCTTTGTTTATGCTTGAGTGAACACTAACCTGTGATCTCTTTCACACATTTTACGATTATTTAATTGTGTTTAGTTCTCATGGGGCTGTGAAATAAGCTGCCATGGGCCCAAAGAAACTTGCTAGCAGTACCCCTGTGGTAAAGAAAGTGAGAAACACCATAGATGTGAAGAAGCAAATAATACAGAAGTATGAGATTGGAGTGAGACTTGTTGAGCTTGCCAGGATGTACAGAGGACTGTGGACAGTTATTTTGTGAGACAGAAACAGACGACTGTGGACAGTTATTTTGCGAGACAGAAATAGCCGACTGTGGACAGTTATTTTGTGAGACAGAAACAGACAACTGTGGACAGTTATTTTGTGAGACAGAAACAGACGACTGTGGACAGTTATTTTGTGAGACAGAAACAGACGACTGTGGATAGTTATTTTGTGAGACAGAGGACTGTAGACAGTTATTTTGTGAGACAGAAACAGACGACTGTGGACAGTTATTTTGTGAGACAGAAACAGAGGACTGTACACAGTTATTTTGTGAGACTGGGGTACAATAACTCTCAAGCTGGTCCTAGTGGCATTAAAATACAGAGAAGGGAAGCAACCCCAGAGAGGGCTTTGATACCGGAAGTCCTCATGGAGGGGGATTCTCCTTCCAAACAATAACCCCAACTCCCTCTCTCCTCCTCCCTATCTTCCAGATGCCATCACCAATCTTCAATAAAGGTAAGTAAAAATGTTATTTTATATTACTATACATAATTAAAGACTATAGCATTTGTTGTGTCTATGTAAAACTGTAATTAATCTCTATAAAATGTATTTTTTTTTTGTGAATATTTTTGGGTTTCTGGAACGGATTAATTGCATTTCCATTATTTCTTATGGGAAATATTGCTTCGAATTTCAGACTTTTCAAATTTAGAACTAGCTCCTGGAACAGATTAAGTTTGAAATTTGAGGTTCCACTGTGCAAATAGTGAATTTTAATGCGCATATATTTGTATATAAGTGTGATTACATATTTGTAATGCTCAGCTTTGCAGTGTGGGTGTGTTTAATAAGCATGTAGTATATATGAGAGGTATAAGGTAGTATATAGACTGCTGTATATTAAATAACATGACATACTTGTGTTACAGCCGGGATAAGAAACATCGTCACCGCAGTGACAGATATGTGGATGATAGAAATCCTCGAGACTTTGCTGACCTGCTAGAGCGAGAGAAATATCGCATTAAGAAGGAAAAGAAGAAAGAAGGCAGGTATGTTAATGTAGTTTCATAGTCAAGTTGCCTCCCTAGTGCACCAGGATTACTGTTTTCTGTTATAATATTACAGTACACCTTCAGTTTAACTGATTAAAAAGTGTGAAGTGGATTGGTGATAGTGGCAGTTGTGGTGGATCAAGAAGACATTGTTTTCCTGTGATTGTAGCAATGACAGACTATTTTGTAATTAACCCCTTGAGGGTCCTGACCCCCAATCAGAAAATGAAAAAAAAAAAAAAGTTATTTTTCCTTAGGAAATGGTAGAGAATCTTTTTCTGAACGTAATAAAACAAAAAGTATGAAATTTGATAAAAAAAAAAAACTGACAAAATTACGTTCTTGCAAATTTTGCCATGTCAACAATATTTATGCATCGGCAATTTTGCCCACTTTGACTCCTATTTTCAGTAAATTACATAGTTCCATTAGACCAAATTTGTAGCTATTTGGCTACTATGTGTTCCATTTTATCTATTGAGCACAGGAAATTGCCCAGTCAACTATTTCAACTACCCAGTAAAGTAATCAGAAATTGGTAATTTGGCCAATTTCACACAGTTCAAAATATTCCAGTTTCAAAATAGGGTCCAGAATAAACAATGCAGGCATTCTTGGCACTAAAATAACATTTCCTCTGTTAATTAGTTACATTTCCAGGCTTCACACACAAATTTCATTTTGATATTTTTATTTACATAAAGAATTTTTATTCACACCAAAAAATAGAGGATTTTCTGTTATGTAATATTGTAATAATTATTATTATTATTATTATTATCACACTGGCCGATTCCCACCAAGGCAGGGTGGCCCGAAAAAGAAAAACTTTCACCATCATTCACTCCATCACTGTCTTGCCAGAAGGGTGCTTTACACTACAGTTTTTAAACTGCAACATTAACACCCCTCCTTCAGAGTGCAGGCACTGTACTTCCCATCTCCAGGACTCAAGTCCGGCCTGCCGGTTTCCCTGAATCCCTTCATAAATGTTACTTTGCTCACACTCCAACAGCACGTCAAGTATTAAAAACCATTTGTCTCCATTCACTCCTACCAAACACGCTCACGCATGCCTGCTGGAAGTCCAAGCCCCTCGCACACAAAACCTCCTTTACCCCCTCCCTCCAACCTTTCCTAGGCCGACCCCTACCCCGCCTTCCTTCCACTACAGACTGATACACTCTTGAAGTTATTCTGTTTCGCTCCATTCTCTCCACATGTCCGAACCACCTCAACAACCCTTCCTCAGCCCTCTGGACAACAGTTTTGGTAATCCCGCACCTCCTCCTAACTTCCAAACTACGAATTCTCTGCATTATATTCACACCACACATTGCTCTCAGACATGACATCTCCACTGCCTCCAGCCTTCTCCTCGCTGCAACATTCATCACCCATGCTTCACACCCATATAAGAGCGTTGGTAAAACTATACTCTCATACATTCCCCTCTTTGCCTCCAAGGACAAAGTTCTTTGTCTCCACAGACTCCTAAGTGCACCACTCACCCTTTTCCCCTCATCAATTCTATGATTCACCTCATCTTTCATAGACCCATCCGCTGACACGTCCACTCCCAAATATCTGAATACATTCACCTCCTCCATACTCTCTCCCTCCAATCTGATATCCAATCTTTCATCACCTAATCTTTTTGTTATCCTCATAACCTTACTCTTTCCTGTATTCACTTTCAATTTTCTTCTTTTGCACACCCTACCAAATTCATCCACCAATCTCTGCAACTTCTCTTCAGAATCTCCCAAGAGCACAGTGTCATCAGCAAAGAGCAACTGTGACAACTCCCACTTTATGTGTGATTCTTTATCTTTTAACTCCACGCCTCTTGCCAAGACCCTCACATTTACTTCTCTTACAACCCCATCTATAAATATATTAAACAACCACGGTGACATCACACATCCTTGTCTAAGGCCTACTTTTACTGGGAAAAAATTTCCCTCTTTCCTACATACTCTAACTTGAGCCTCACTATCCTCGTAAAAACTCTTTTATCTACCAATACATAATCCAACAAACTACTGTCATTTCACCCTACATCATATCTTGTATACTTATTTATCCTCTTTTTCTTAAAATATGTATTACCTATGACTAAACCCCTTTCTATACAAAGTTCAATCAAAGGGCTCCCATTATCATTTACACCTGGCACCCCAAACTTACCTACCACACTCTCTCTAAAAGTTTCTCCTACTTTAGCATTCAGGTCCCCTACCACAATTACTCTCTCACTTGGTTCAAAGGCTCCTATACATTCACTTAACATCTCCCAAAATCTCTCTCTCTCCTCTGCATTCCTCTCTTCTCCAGGTGCATACACGCTTATTATGACCCACTTCTCGCATCCAACCTTTACTTTCATCCACATAATTCTTGAATTTACACATTCATATTCTCGTTTCTCCTTCCATAACTGATCATTCAACATTACTGCTACCCCTTCCTTTGCTCTAACTCTCTCAGATACTCCAGATTTAATCCCATTTATTTCCCCCCACTGAAACTCCCCTACCCCCTTCAGCTTTGTTTCGCTTAGGGCCAGGACATCCAACTTCTTTTCATTCATAACATCAGCAATCATCTGTTTCTTGTCATCCGCACTACATCCACGCACATTTAAGCATCCCAGTTTTATAAAGTTTTTCTTCTTCTCTTTTTTAGTAAATGTCTACAGGAGAAGGGGTTACTAGCCCATTGCTCCCGGCATTTTAGTTGCCTCATACGACACGCATGGCTTACGGAGGAAAGATTCTTTTCCACTTCCCCATGGACAATAGAAGAAATGAAGAGGAACAAGAGCTATTTAGAAAAAGGAGAAAAACCTAGATGTATGTACGTATATATATATGCATGTGCGTGTCTGTGAAGTGTGACCAAAGTGTAAGTAGGAGTAGCAAGATATCCCTGTTATCTAGCGTGTTTATGAGACAGAAAAAGAAACCAGCAATCCTACCATCATGCAAAACAGTTACGGGTTTCTGTTTCACAGTCATCTGGCAGGACGGTAGTACTTCCCTGGGTGGTTGCTGTCTAACAACCTATAATATCAGTGCATTTGTGAATGCACATTAGACCCACCAATTGACGTGTATGGGATGTATGATGTGATTTTTTTACTCTACTCTTCTCCTTGATCCTTCATCATGGGTGTCTTCCCAGATCCTTCATCATGGGTGTCTTTTCTTGTTTCTGCACCCTTCCCTCACCCTTTCCACACACTCCTCACTCCCATCTTTCTTGCCTCACCCCTCATCCCTTATCTTGGATCTGCCTTTTCCCTTCTTCTTCTGCCTTTGCCTACCCAGTCTGCCTCTCTCCTCTGCCTCATAGTACATTCCAAAGAAAGGATTACCCACATGCACTTCATCACATCATCTAGATAGTCCTGTTCTTGGTGAATCTTGGTTTAATCTAAATAACTCTGACACCTAGGTAGTAGGTTGGTAAACAGCAACCACCCAGGGGGGTACTACCGTCCTGCCAAGTGAGTGTGAAACGAAAGCCTGTAATTGTTTTAAATGATGATATGATTGCTGGTGTCTTTTGTCTCCTAAATATGCAAGATTTCAGGTACGTCTTGCTACTTCTACTTACACTTAGGTCACACTACACATACATATACAAGCATATATATATATACACACACCCCTCTGGGTTTTCTGCTATTTTCTTTCTAGTTCTTGTTCTTGTTTATTTCTTCTTATCTCCATGGGGAAGTGAAACAGAATTCTTCCTCCGTAAGCCATGCGTGTTGTAAGAAGCAACTAAAATGCCAGGAGCAAGGGGCTAGTGACCCCTTCTCCTGTGTAAATTACTAAATTTAAAAAGAGAAACTTTTGTTTTTCTTTTTGGGCCACCCTGCCTCAGTGGGATACGACCAGTTTGTTGAAAAAAAAAAAAACTAGGTAGTAGGTTGGTAAACAGCAACCGCTCGGGAAGGTACTACTGTTCTACCAAGTGAGTGTAAAACGAAAGCCTGTAATTGTTTTACATGATGGTAGGATTGCTGGTGTCTTTTTTCTGTCTCATAAACATGCAAGATTTCAGGTACGTCTTGCTTCTTCTACTTACACTTATGTCACACTACACATGCATGTACAAGCATATACAGTTGTCCCTCATTTATCGTCGTTAATCTGTTACTGGAAGTGCGACGATTATTAAAAAACACAATTTTCGAATCAATTTTCCCCATAAGAAATAATGTAAATACAATTAATCCGTTCCTGACACCCAGAAGTATTAAAACAAAAAATTTTTCACATGAAATATAGATGTAGTACATAAACAATACAATGGGACATGATGAATGAAACATTAACAGCATAACACTTACCTCTATTGGCGATTCTTCTTAGTGTATAGAAGACTGGAGGAGGAGGAGATTGCATTAGTTACTGTTTGGAAGAGGAATCCCCTTCCATCAACACCTCAGGCACCAAGTGCTTTTCTGGGGTTACTTCTCTTCTCTGTTTCTTAATGCCACTAGGACCAGCTTGAGAGTCACTGGAGTCCTGTCTCACAAAAAAAGTGTCCAGAGAGCTGTTTCAAGCGTCTCTTTAAAACTTCCCTAAAATGGGCCAAGACTCCGTCACTGTACAAGTTGCCGATATGGCTTGCAACATCCTTCTCAGGGTGATGCTTCTCAATAAATCTTTCTATCCTACCCCACATTTCACCATGCCTTATCACACTGTGTATGCCACTACGCTTCTTAAATCTCTCAAACCAACCTTTGCTGGCCTAATTGTTTCTCGTTTATTCACACCAATAATAACTTCTCCACATCTTCGAGTACTGTTGATCTCATTTTTGTCAGCATATTTACCCCCTTTGCAACAGCAGCTTCCTTGATTTCATTTTTCTTGGCCACGATGGAAGATATGGTTGTACGGGATTTGTTATACATCCTGGCCAGTTCAGCCACACGTATGCCACTTTCATATTGTTCAATGATGTTTTTCTTAAATTCAATCATATTTCTCACTTTCTTTACCAAAGGCTTTTCACTAGGAGCTTTCTTTGGAGCCATGGTAGCTTATTTAGTACTTGCAAGCACTAAAATAAATGGAATATTATGAAATATTTCGTATGAACAAGTGAGGGGACTGTCGCTCACTGGTAAACAATGGCGCACTGGCTGGGAAGGGAGGCTGAGGCGGCTCAGAGCGTGAGTACGCGTCCTGGATGAAAGACAATTAGCAAGTAAACCTACCATTTGCGAGCCAATGTTTGGACGAGAATAATGCGACGATTTCCGAAAAGGACGACTATCGAGCCGGACTATTATTGAGGGACCACTGTATATACACACCCCTCAGGGTTTTCTTCTATTTTCTTACTAGTTCTTCTTTTTGTTTATTTCCTCTTATCTCTATGGGGAAGGGGAACAGAATTCTTCTGTAAGCTGTGAGTGTCATAGGTGACTAAAATGCCGAGAGCAAGGGGCTAATAACCCCTTCTCCTGTACAGTTACCCTCCACTTCTACTGCAATTTAGGTTAGCTTCCAGGCTACTGCCATTAAGTGGAAATTGCCATAAAGTGGAACACCCTTTTTTCCACTTATAAATGCATATAAATGCTAGATAACAGGTTTACACTAACATATATTAACCCTTAAACTGTCCAAACATAGATCTACATTCACATACGTAGCGCTCCGAACGTAGATCTACGTTTTATTTTACTTGCTTTCAACCTTGGCATGATAGGCCTGAGTTGCCTAGACATGAGAGAATGGGTCTGTGCATTCAGTGTGCACAGTATGACAAAATTCTGGGACGCTGGGAAAAATGCGCTCTTTTTAAACAATAAAAAAAAAAGGTTTTTATAGTGGATTATTATTATTATAATCAAAAAGAAGCGCTAAACCACAAGGGCTATACAGCGCTGCTTTTTATAGTGGAGACGGCACCCCCGATGGCAACCAACACGCCTCCATCTACCTCTTCTATTTCATGACCCATACAACAATTGATTCCTCCGCAATATTCTAATTCTTCCTTGCTAACACGCTTACCGTTACCCCCACACGTTAATTTTACTGATACTAAAAGCCCATAGATTTTATCATTTCTTATTGTTGTCATTTTATTTTTGTACATAATGTCTTTTACAATGGAATATTCATGGCCTTAGGGGCAATTGAGGAGAACTCCTGTTGTTGCTCACCCAGTTGTCCCCAGTATGTGTTGGGTTGCAAGAGCCCAAAATTCGTTCTGCTGTCATTCGCCCCGTTTTGGGCTACTTGCTGATACATTCTTCCGATCATCTACCAGACGATTCTTTTAATGAAAGGTTGCATCTTGTATGCATTGATATATTGTATCAACAAGTTTTTATTTGTTCCTCGCTGCATTATACTGCAGCTCGTATTTATTTACACAGGTGGTTTACAGTTTCCTCTCTTTATCTGTCTCCTTCCCTTGCATTCTGTATCTCTGATATCACATTTATAATTTCATCTCTACCACCACCCATATTGTTGTGGGGTGATTTTAATGCTCACCATCACCTGTGGGGAGGGCCCCACTGCGACACTTGTGGTGATTAGTTAGAGAGACTTCTTGCATCTCATCCTCTTCATGTTTTAAACACGGGTACTCCTACCCATTTTGAATCGTACTCGGTCTCTCTCCTGCATTGATGATTTCTATCATTTCCTCGCCCGTCGCACTTGATTTCACGTGGTCTGTTCTTCCAGATTTACACAATAGCGATCACTTTCCCATCCTTCTTACTTATACGTATCCCCCAACCGTTTCGTAGCCCTCATTGGCAATTTGTTCGAGCAGATTGGGACTTATACTCCTATCTTACCACCTGTTATGAGGACCCCCTTTCATCCTCTATTGATGAACTGGTACACTACTTTTCGACCTTAGTCATAACTGCGGCGACGCATTCTATCCCCCAAACCTCAGGTAGACATGCGTACCTTGGTGGTCTTCTTCTTCTTCTGTTGGGTTTCAGGGCCACTGACAGCATACACCGTATCGAGCCCAGCCGTCCAGTGCTAGGAGAGGGGACTTCGACCAAAGTGAAAGAATGTTTTGACTAATAACTATTTATCATATGTCCCTGATACACCCTGAAGCCAGCAGGAGGGAGCAGGTACAGGCCAATATCTCCTGACGGTCCAGAGGGCGAAACCCCTCCCCATTGAGAAGGACAGGTAGAGTGAAAGTGTGCACCCCAAGTGTGCGCAAGGCTGCACGGAGAGTAGTCCGTGCAGAGTGATAATGTGGGCACCACAGCAGGAAGTGTTCCACCATCTCAGGCTGTGAGGGACACCACAGGCAGTACGGAGAGTCCGTCACCTGAAGACGGTACAGATGAGCCGCCAGTTGCGAGTGCCCAACTAGAAGGCGAGTCAGTGCAACGTCCACCAAGTGGTTGGGATGGCGAGCCCAAGAGCAGGAGCCATTAAAAGTTCGGACAGAGACCAACGCAGAAGAAGAGAGGGAGTGTGCCAGGCCCTCTTGCCACTGATGGCGGATTCCCTTCCAAACAGCCCTTGTGAAATCACTGTGGCCCAGGGCAAGAGGGGTAATAGTAGGAAGTGTGTGCGCGAGGGAGGCCGCCTAATCTGCCTCTTCATTGCCCCAGATTCCAACATGGGCGGGTACCCACTGAAGGGAGATGCTCCAACCTGGGCTCCGCAAGAAGCGCAGGAGAGATTGTGTCCAACGAACGAGGACGCGCAGTGACCATGGATGGGCAGAGCACAAAAATGCTAGGGAAGATTGGGAATCAGAGAAGAGAACCAATGGTTGTGGGGGAATGTGGTCTAAGACAAAAGCCAGAGCCTGGTGAATGGCAAAGAGCTCCCCTGCCAGAACAGAATGAGCAGGGTCCTACCACCACGTTTGACACAGGGAGAGATTAGTGAAGAAGGCTGCAGAGGATGTGGAAGGGGGGGAGGTCCGTGCCGAGCCATCCATGTAGACGGAGAATGAAGAGCCATATGTAACAGAGCGAAACTCTTCAAATAGAAATGCAACTAACTGAGGGGGTTCTCTGTTCCTGTAGTGCCAATCCAGATGAATGTATCGTGTCAGGTCCAGCCAGGGGGGGGGGGACTGGAGAGTGGAGAGGGGAGGGAGTCATCACAAGCATAGGAAGTGTAAGGCAGGTCAGGGAATGCTGGACCCTGGCTGCAAAGGAAGGCTGAACCAAACGTGGGGGGGACAGAGGCTGTCTCCCACATCTGTGGAGAGAGGCAGCAGGGGTGAGTACAAGGCAGAGAGGCCATATGATGGAGTCGTAAAAAGTTCCTTGCTGTCCTCACTGATGAGAGAGGGACTATCCCCAATTCTGCCTTCAAGGCTGCGATGGGGGTGGAGGGGAATGCCTCCAGCATATTACGGATGGCTGAATTCTGGAGAATGTCTAAGCGATGAAGAGAGGAGGAAGAAGCTGAGCCATACTTCTCACTCACATAAGTGAGCTTACTTCGAACCATAGCTGTATAGAACCTAAAGAGAAGGTCTCGATCCGCCCCCCACTTGGCGCCTAAGTGCAATGTGACGTGCACACGAGAGGTGGAGGGCCACTATGTGTTTCTTCCATGTCAGGAATGGTGCATCTAAGGTGACTCCCAACCAACAATGATTCATCTGATTCAATGAAACTGATGGAAGAGTGGGGAGTCGGCGTCTAGTAAAGCATAAGAGTTTGGACTTAGTGTCACTAACCTCCAGACCCCAGGTGGTGGCCCATGATGTTATGCATTGCAGGGCACCCTGAAGTGTTTCCTGTGCTGTCAGTAAAGCCGTGGCACTGCACATAAGGGCCACATCATCCGCATATACCAGGGTATGCACTCCCTGGATGGAAGGGAGGTCCGACAATAAGACAGAGAAAAGGAGTGGGCTAAGAACAGATCCCTGGGGCACTCCCCGGTATACAGGACGGGGCGAGGACAAAGTGCCACCCACTGCAACATGAAAGGTTCTCCCTTGTAAAAAGTTGCGTATCCAGTAAAGGGGAGCTCCAGTCAGCCCCATGTGGGCCAGCTTGAAAACAGTTGCTGTGTGTGATGCAGAGTCAAATGCTCTGTGTAGATCCAAAAATGCAGCCAAAAGGAACTCCCAGTATTCAAATGAAGTTTGCACGAGCTGTGTAAATTGAAGCAAAGGGTCGAGGGCGGATCGACCTTCTCGGAAGCCACTCTGGTTGTCAGGCAGGATGCCATGTTCCTCATTCCACCAAGAGAGACGGGTAGCCACCAGTCGTTCCAGCACCTCACCCAAGCAGGGCAGTAAAGCAATGGGCCGGTAAGAGCTTGGTTGGGTATCATCCTTGCCCGGCTTTAGAATCGGAATCAGAAGAGAGCGCTTCCACATATCAGGGAAGACACCCGTAGACCAGCTGGTATTGAAAACCTCCAGCATAGCTTCTGTACAGGAGGGAGGTAGATGTAGTATAAATGAATAGGGTAAGTTGCCCTCCCCTGGAGAAGAGCGGGAATAAAGTTGGGAAAGTGCCCGCTGCAGTTCATGGGAGCTAAAGGGAGATGCCAGCACCTGGCAGTGAACCTCGGGTACGGCAGGTGGCAAGGGGCCCCATTTGATCACCTTAGAGGGTAGAGGAGGAGGAGGAGAAAACATAGGACTGAAGGAATTTGCAAATGACTCAGCCTTGTCCTGGGGTAAGAGTGGAGCCGCTCCTTCCCCCAGCAGGGGAAAAGTACTTACAGAATGTGATCCCAACATGGAGTGGAAAAAAACCCATGCCTGACTGGCAGAGGTGCAAAAAGAAAGAGAAGAACAGAATAAAGCCCATGATGCAAGTTTTGCTTGGAGGAGGGTTCGCCAACAAAGAGTGTCTGCCCTTTGGTAAGCCAACTGCTGAGTCCGAGAGGGTTGGCGCCGTCACCGTGCCCACGCTGTCTGATGTGCCTTCACTGCTCGGAGGCACTCATCATTCCACCATGGAACCCGGGGGTGTGAACGGGAGAAGCTCCCGGAGAGACAGAATGAACACGAGCCTGCCTCAAGCATGGCCCCTTGAAGAGACGCGACAGCCTCGTCCAGCAAGGGGTCCTGAGGCAGTCTGTAATCATCAAGGGCCCGCGTATAGTTTGTCCAATCAGCCTGGGTGATTTCCACCGTGAACGAACTGCCATCACTGGCACTGCTAAGGCTTCATTTGTAGAAGTAAGGACTATACGATGATCACTCCCCATGAAGAGACCTACACTAATAGCAGCTGTAGTAAAATACCCACACCCAAGAATGAGGTCCAGGGTAGAAACTCGCCTGGTATAAGGATCCACTCTAGTCTCCAAACCTGGTGGTGTGAGCAATGAAAGGTGAGATGCGAGGAAGGTTTGGAACAGGGCCCTACCTGTGGGATTCACCGATCCCAAAGAAATGGATGGCTCCCAGAACTGGTGCCTTGCGGTAAAATCTCCTATCACAAGCGTAGAACCATGGAGTTGTCCAAAGTAATAGGTAAATTCACTTTGTGTAACCGACCTGCCCGGGCTATAGATCAGGAGTATGTTGCACCACTGAGTGCCCAAGGCAACTCTCACAGCCAGAGTTTCCAACACTCCACTCTCATAGGCTTGGAGAAAGAGGGTCATACGCTGGAGCCGGTTGCATACAAGAAGAGCTAGGCCACCACCGCTCCCTGCAAGGCGATCCCTATGGTAAACAGTAAAACCAGGCATCCAAAGAGAATGTCGAGGGCGTAACCATGTCTCAGAGAGACCCACCACCAGTGGCTGTACCTCAGCCAGATACCTCTGAAGGTCCGGAAGCTTCCCCAGTATAGAACATGCGTTCCAAAGAAAAACAGAGGAGTGAGAAAGATTCACGTGTGTGAACTAAGCAGCCCAATAAGGCAAGGGAGAACCAAGAGACACGCAGTCACAAAAGAGGTGCCCTGGAGGTAGGAATGTAGCACCTCCTCCACCAGAAGGAGGATAGAATGAAGGAATAAAGCCCAGGCAGGCAAGAGTGAAAAAGCAGGACCTTCAGACATGAAGGGTCCTGGAGTGGAGACAGGCCGAGGCTGGGGTTGAGGAGAATTGGGGGGGGGAGTCGGCTGCGAGATGGGAAGCTCCGGGTCGGGTATGATGTCCACCTGAACTGGGTGGGGCACTGAGTATCGAGTTGATTTGGGAACTGCACCACCTCGACGGGAGGACGTGCGTTGTGGACGAGGGGGGGGCATGTGCAATAACTTCCACAATGGAAGCCGGGTTTGAGGACACCCTGAGTTGATGTTACCCCGGGGGGTGGGGAATCCTCTAAACGGAGAGAGAGGTCCGCAAGAGCCCCAAACCGATTTGTAACAGGGATATTAGTCCTCACAGCTTCGGAGTACAGGTGCCCTGGCCATGTTGGTGTTGGGGAGACTCCCTTAGTGGGGGGGCACTAGAGGCAAAGGAGGCAGGGGCTGACTGGTTTTATGGACCGCAAGCAGGAGTTACATTCATCGAGCGAAAGAGACTGGGCCCTGGCTGAGTTTGCCAAATCAAGAGCCTAGCGATATGCCGGGCAAGACCGGGAGGTAACCTCGTGGTTCCCTTTACAGAAGTAGCACGAAGCCAGGCGGGTACAGGTAATGTCGTCTTTAACGACTGGGTGAAACCCGCTGCAGTTCGCACATCTTACCTTACCACGGCAAGACAACTCTCCATACCCAAAAAGGAAACATTTCCGACACCGGAGTAAAGGAAAAGCATCAGGAAGAACAGGAAACCTTAGATTGCCGAAAGTCACAAATTTCGGGAGAGCACCCGAGAAACATACATGAACCATACGAGATGGGGTAGGACGATTCGAGAGGCTCCAAACCTCCCACAAACCTAAGTCGTCACCCCACTGTAAACCAATTCAGAGTGGATCTCCTCATCTGAGAGGGATGCAGAAATCGGTCCAATTCTGCCGTAACAACAACCAACAGCGAGGATTAAGGAGCGGACCTCCCAGCAGACAACATTCCACCTACCCAGGACATGAATGGCATTTAGTGGCAAGTTTCTAGCCAGAAAAGACTTACAATGGAGCCAGAGCTTTAGGGCTGCACCCCCTACCGAGTTGTTGGACACCCCCATCTATGCAAGCCTTGCCGAAAAGAGATCCACTGATGGCGTTGGTGATGTCCCATGGGTTGGTGAAGGGTGTACTGCCATCCTTTGGATGCACAAGAACCACCATCACGTCTGGAGTAATGTGAGGAGAAGGAGCATAGTCTGGGCAAGTGGTGGGTTGGTGTTTTGGGCTAGACAGGGGCCTGGCACTCTTCAACCTCAAGGGCCCGTTTGTTTATCCCAGTAGGGGTCACACTAGCCATATCTTGGTCACCCCCTATGGGGGTGAACGACATCTCAATCGAACCCCCCATAAATGGGCCACACAGCACCGCCTGATGGAGAAAACAATGACAACACAAGCACACAAGAAAAGAAAGATGGTGAAACAGAGCCTAAACAGGGCCTACACCACCAACAAACAACTGAGGAACCTTCAGAAGACATGTCCACACTCCACCAATGCCGGCCGAGCTCCCTGTTCTGTAGCCTGACCTTAGTGGTCTCCTACATGCACCCATGCAGTGTGTTTAAAACGTGCTGCATGAGGCTGTTATTGATATAATTTTACCGCGGAGTGTCTGTGGATTTCAAGGGGGCAAGGGCAGTTGCTCGCCACATCATCTGCGATGCTAAATGCACTTGTTCGTGAGACTGTGTGTCTACCATTAACTCGTCTTCCCTTATATGCGCCATTTGGAAAAAGGTGCAAAAATTGTGTGGTAAGTACACTTCAGACCCAGCTCCCGTTTTTCGGGTTGCTGGAGTTGACGTCATGGAACCCTTAAAAGTTGTCACAGCAATCGGGAACTGTCTTCTCCGTATCTCCCGAGGGCTTCACCTCTGTCCCTCATTTCTTGCGTCTGAACTTACCAAAGAGCAATTGCCCTTAGATTTCTCCTCCGATGGGTTGGAGCTATAAAACGTACCTTTTACTCTTCAGGAACTGGTGTCCACGCTTCCATTTGCCAGCCGTCGGCACCGAGACCTGATGCTATCCACATCAGTATGCTTCAACATCTCCATTCTACAGCCCTTCCTGTTCTTTTACGTCTTTTCAATCTAATTTGGAAACGAGGGGTTCTCCCTCAACGCTGGAAATTGGCTATTGTATTACCATTTCACAAACCGGGTGCCTCTGGACTTGATACCTCTCACTATTGTCCCATTGCCCTGACCTGTGTGGTCTGCAAGGTGATGGAACGATTGGTGAATAGACGTGTGATGTGGTTCTTAGAGACACACAATAGCCTTTCCCCTCACGAATATGGCTTTCGCAAAGGCCGCTCTACTGTAGACCCCTTGCTTCACTTAGATACAGTGGACCCCCGGATTACGTAATTAATCCGTTCCAGAGAGAGTGACTTACCCAAATCTGACTTATTCCGAATTAATTTTCCCCACAAGAAATAATGGAAATCCAATTAATCCGTTTCAGATACCCAAAGCTAGTAGAAAAATGTTTTTCTATATGAAATATACACTTACCTACACAGAAAACAATAATATATGAAGAATAAAATGATCATAACATCACGCTTACCTTTATTGAAGATGTGATGTATAGAAGACGGGAGGAGGGGAGAGGATGGGAGAGTTTACAATTGTTTGGAAGGGGAATCCCCTTCCATAAAGACTTCAGGTACCAAGTCTTTATCCTGGGTTACTTCCCTCCTTTGTTTTTTAATGCCACTAGGACCAGCTTGAGAGTCACTGGACCCCTGTTGTTCAAAAAAAGTGCTCCAGAGAGGTCTGTTTCTGGCGTATATTAGGAATTGTGTTGGGAGATAGGACAAGATAGTCCTTTAATATGACACTAATATCAGCTCTACGGCTTATTTATCTAGCACAATTCATCTAATATGACACAATAAACAATATTAATAACATAGAAACATGATATATACTCTAGAATGAATAAAATACGGCAGTAAGAATGTCATGAGTGGTGGTGTGTTGTTTGTTGTTGGGTGTATAAGGGCCACTGAAAGATAAACCTTACATAGTGGTGGTTAACCCCTTCAGGGTCCAAGGCCCAAATCTGAAGTGGTGCCCCAGTGTCCAAGAATTTTCCCCAAAAAAATTTGTTATTTTTTCTTATGAAATGGTAGAGAATCTTTTTGTGAAGGTAATAAAACAAAAAGTACGAAATTTGATGGAAAATTGACGAAATTATGCTCTCGCGAATTTTGATGTGTCAGCGATATTTACGAATCGGCGATTTTGCCGACTTTGACTTCCATTTTAGGCCAATTACATCATTCCAGTCGACCAAATTCTTAGCTATTTTACTAGTATTACTTCTATTCTATCGATTGAGCACAAGAAATCGCCAAGTCAACTGTTTCAACTACAAAATAAAGTGATCGGAAATTGGTAATTTGGCCAATTTAACACAAAGTTCAAAATATTCCAATTTCAAAATAGCATCCAGAATAAACAATGTAGGCATTCCTGGCACTAAACTAACATTTCCTCGGTTCATTAGTTACATTTTGAGTCTTTACAAATAAATCCCATTTTGATTTTTTATTTACATAATGAATTTTTATTCACACCAAAAAATAGAAGATTTACTGTTATGCAATATTGTAATAATTGTATAAATATCATCACCACATTTGTGAATGTGTATTAGATCCACCAGCTGGCGTGTATTAGACGTGTGAGGTCGTTTGTTTACTCTTGAACATCGACAAAAATTTAACATTTCCGCTACTTTGAGCTCAGTTTCAAGCCATTTCCAGTGCTAAAACCAATCAAAATCATCTCTATTTCTGTAAAATGTCTTCCAGTCTATCAAATGAGACCAAGAAATTGCAAATACAGCTATAAAAAACATACGAAAAAACACTGCAAAGTTGCTGTTTTAATCGAAAATCTTAGTTTGTTTTTTTTCTCTCATTATACACAGTGTGCTGCAGGATTTGTTTTATGTGGTGCACACATACCACATAGATGTATTCTCTCATATCTAGGCCCAAGTGTACCACTCACAGTTTATCAGAGTGAGCTGAGCTCGTGACGTAGATCTACGGTTTGGACCCTGAACGCAAAGCCGTAGATCTACGGGACGGACCCTGAAAGGGTTAAGGGGGCAGGAAAAGGCAGCAGAGGTGGCAGTGTTAGTCAGTAGCCCTGTATACCTCCAACAACAACGGAGGAGTCAATTTAATGCTGTCTGTTTTCTGTCGATTAATCGCTTAACTTACTTGCTACACTTTATCGCTGGCTGGTGCTATAGCCTATTACAACCCAGGATTCCAAATGGACTGTTATCCCGGGTGTAATGGGAGCAAAATAAACACAGCAGAAAAAGTTTAGACTTATATTATCCTTCACCAATTTAGAACAGCAATATGTACACTATGTACAGTGATAAGCATAGTGCACTCCACGATAAGCAAGGCAGAAATAGAAGCCACAAGATAGCAACCATGCTTCAACCAGCTCTAGAATGGGAATGACAAGGGCAGACAGGAGAGTGGTACCCACATAACCTCTGCGATTGCCAAAACCATCTTCTTATTGGCTAGAACCTGGTCACTAGTTGAACGACGGGGCCCCATCATCAGCTTTTAGCAACCTGGTTCGCTGGTTGGGGGAGATAGCCTGTAAATGAGGGTGTGTACATGCACCGAATAAAGGTTACGTACTCTTTGCATGCCACACCCCCACCCCGAGAAGGTTCAGGATTAGGCTGCCACCTCCCAGTGGTAACCGTGCCGCCATGGCACAAAATAATGGGACCGCCTTTCCTCTCCACCATCCAACTCTTAGATAGAGCTCAGCTTTTCTCGTGACAAAAAGCCAAACCCTAAACTCAGAGTGAGAGAGCAGTCAGTCAGGCTAGTATAGGTCCAAGATACAGGCGGACGGTAGCCCGCATCCCCTCACTAAAAAAAAAAACCCACACCAGGGGATAAAAAAAAAAAAAAAGCATGAAAAGGGGTTACCACAAATAATATAACATCCTAACCTAAATAAATAAAAATATTAGACTCTAGATAAAGAGTCCGCCAACACATTTTCTTTGCCGGCAATATATTTAATTCTGAGTGAGTATGGTTGCAGTCTTAGCGTCCAGCGCATGAGCCTTGTATTGTGGTTCTTCATGGCTTGGAGATATACTAGAGGATTGTGATCACTGTAGACTGTGACCACCTGCGATGTCTGGCCCACATAAACATCGAAATGCTCCAAAGCCAGTACCAGCGCGAGGGCTTCTTTTTCAATGGTAGAGTAAGCCCTCTGATGTGGCTGGAACTTGGCTGAAAAGTATGCTACAGGCTGCAACTCCTCATTCTCGTTTTGTAATAGTACTGCCCCAACCCCAGACTCACAAGCATCAACCTGTAATGAAAAAGGTTTGGAGAAGTCTGGAGACAAGAGAATGGGTGCAGTACACAATATTCTTTTTGCTTTGTCAAAAGAAGTTTGACAATCTGGGGTCCAATTAAAGAGAACTTTGTGACTGGTAAGAGAGGTAAGAGGGGCTACAATATCTGAGAAATTCTTACAGAATCTTCTGTAAAATCCTGTCATGCCTAGGAAACGTTGAAGAGATTTCCTATCATGAGGAACTGGATAATCTTTAATAGCAAGAACTTTAGCAAGTAATCCTTTCATGAATGCCACAAGATCATTAGCAATAACAGTGTTGTTGGATGCTAGAAGTGCTGGATCTTCCACAAAGCTGTAACCAGTACCCACTGGGTTATCCACAAACAGTAAATTCACTTGCTTTACCCAAGTATTTGTCCTATTCTCCAAGGACAGAGTCTGAGGGCCTATCTCTAAGAAGTTTCCAATGCCTGTAGAAGATGCTCCAGGACCCCCCTGAAGCCACAGTACCAGTGGACGAAGTTTGTAGTCTACATCTGCTGTAGTATAATACAACCAGAAGAACATGTGAGCATTATCCCACACCTTCACATAGCCCCAGGTCTCCTTCCCTTGCTTGATCCTGCCTGACAAACCAGGGGTGGGACCAAACGATGTTATAAGCAAGAACAGACACGGGAAGAGAATTATTTCCTGCTGCTTTAGTATCATACATATTGAAGAATCACTGAAAAAGGCACGTTCTACCCTCTCTCTCAGCCCTTTAGCAAAGGGTTGGCTGGCACTAGAAGCTTTCTTTGGGCCCAGGGTGGCTTATTTAGCAGTTACAAGCACTAAAAAGAATGGAATAATACAAAATGTATTGTAGGAATGCGTGGGATCATCCTCACTGGCTGGTAAACAATGGCACACTGGCTGTACATGGAGTGTCGGGGCTGCTCAGGCCTCGACATGAATGACTTATACCGAGTTCAGTGACGTTCACCGAGCCAATATTTTAACGAAAAAACGTTACTTATTCCGATGACTACTTAATCCAGGGATCCACTGTATGTATATTCGAAATGCCTTTGCTAACAACCACTCTGTCCTAGAGGTCTTTTTTGATATAGAGAAGGAATATGACACCACCTGGAGGTATAACATCCTAGCCCAAGCAGTGAAGAAGTTTAGTAGATCACCACTCCTTAGGCCTCCATGGTGATCTACTAAACTTCTTCACTGCTTTCTTGTCCAATAGACATTTTTGGGTCCGTATTGGCGCCTCACTTTCCTCGGACTTTGTACAAGCCGGGGGAGTTCTGCAAGGTTGTGTCCTCGGAACTACTCATTTTCTCTTAGCTATAAATAACCTACCTTCCATTCTTCCTTCACATATTTGGTCGTCACTTTATGTTGATGAATTCGCTATAGCTTACTTGGGTGCTGACTGTCAAATAGTAGCAGCCTCCCTTCAGGTTGTGATAGACCGAGTCTCCCATTGGACCACTTCTTACAGCTTTAAAGTTTCTAGTACGAAAACCCGGTGCATTACCTTCACTAGATGTTCTCTAATTCTGGATACTCCCTTGTACTTAAACGGTTCACGCATTCCGGCATGTGATACGGTCAAGTTTCTGAGCCTGCTCTTTGATCGCCGGCTGAAGTGGAGACCACACATTTCTTCTTTAAAGCTAACTTGCCATGGTCGGCTAAATCTCCTTAAAGTTCTCGCACATCATTCATGGGGAGCAGATCGTTGCACTCTCCTCCGTTTGCATTCCATCCTAGTTGTGTCCAAGCTAGATTATGGTGACCAAATCTATTCTGCGGCCTCTCCCGCAACTGTCTGTTAGATCCTATTCATCACCCAGGTGCCTTGGTGCCTTTCGTTCATCCCCTGTTGAGAGCCTCTATGCAGAAGCGAATATTCCATCCTTGTCCGATTGCCATGATACTCATTGCCTTCGATATTATGTTCAATATCATGGCCTCCACAATCTGTCTGTATATAGGATGGTCACTGATGTTAGTAAACGTTCTTTATATGTTCGTCGACTCTGCTTACTCCACCCCTTTTCTCTCTGCCTCCATTCACTCTCATCTTTTCTTCAGTTACCACCTTTCTATGTTCATGTAGCATCTCACTTTTCCCTGTCCCCATGGGAAGTTCCAGCTGTTTGTGTCTGTCCTTTCCCACTGCCATGTGCGTGAGCCCAACTACCTACAGTGGCTTCCTGCTCTTTTTTTCTTGACCACTTCTGCTCTTATTCTCATGCCATCGCAGTGTACACCAATGGTTGTAAGTCTTCTGACGGCGTCAGATTCGCAGCAGTGTTTCCGGACAGTGTCATGCAAAGACGTTTATTATCCTTGGCTAGTATTTTTACGACTGAATTGTATGCCATTCTAGTAGCACTTACCCATATAGCATCTATGCCGGGGTCACCATTTGTGGTTGTTTCAGACTCCTTTAGTGCATTACAGACTTTAAAAAAAATTTGATGCACCACACCACCTAGTTCTTCATATCCAACTTTGGCTATGCTGTATCTCTACCAAACACAAAGATATTGTTTTTTGTTGGGTCTCTGGTCATGTTGACATACAGGACAATGAACAGGCAGACACTGCTGTGCGGTCAGCAGTACATGACCTCCCAATTTCATATAGAGGTGTTCCAGTCACAGACTATTTCACGGAAATTGCTACCCACCTTCACACCGGTTGGCAACAACATTGATCTGATCTGCTCCATAACAAACTTCGTTCTATTAAACAGAGTATAGGTTTCTGGCCGTCTTCTTGTCGTCGGTGTCGAAGTTGGGAGACTGCTCTCTCCCGTCTTCGCATCGGCCATGCTCATCTTACTCACAGGTATCTCATAGAGAGGCGCCCTGTTCCTCTCTGTGAGAATTGTCAAGTTCCAGTATCTGTTTGCCACATTCTGTTTGACTGTCCACTCTGTCCACTCTGTCGTCTCCACTCTGCTGCCCTTTCTTTACCTTCTCTCCCTGCTAATGGACCCTCCTTTAATCCAGATTCTCTCATTGACTTTTTAACAGCAACTGATTTACTACATAAACTCTGATGATGATGCCTCTAGCACTCTCTTCTGTCCTTTCTACCTTACTCTCTAGCTACCCTCGACTCCTGCACTATCCACTGCCCCACTGCACTCCATACCCTAATAATCATCCCTCTCCCTCTTGCCACCCATTTCCCCTGCATCCTTCCCTGCCCTTGTGGTTTAGCACTTCTTTTTTATTATAATAGTATACCACAAGACAGGCAGAAAGCACCAACTTCACTCTGGCTGTACCCTTCTCCAGAACATCACTTCATCTGAGATCATTTATCCCCAGGATGACTCGAGTCTGAAACACATTCATACAGTATTATGATGTCAATGAGATAAAGTCAGTTGATCAAATGAAAATGCTGGCCCACAGATGGCTCCAACTTTATTCTTTTCCCTATTTGTATGTTTCATAACAAAAATACTTTCAAATGAGCTGATGTAGGTAACAGCTCTTAGCTTGTCAATAAAGTTAGGAATCCTTAACTTGTAAATAGCTTGTCAAACCCTGTGTAAAAGAGAGAGAGAGAGAGAGAAGGGAGGGTATTCCTGATAATGTTCTCATGCATATGTCTTACCTTTGATGAGTTTCAAGAATCTTTCTACTCCTGGAGGGTATAGTCCTAAACCTACATCCCACCATAACTACACGCTGGAGTGAGAGAGAGAGAGAGAGGAAAAATGTGTAAAATTGGTCATATGAGAAACAGAGAAACTGTAGGCACAATAAGAGAACATTGTGACAATGTTCATTGTCCAAGACTTGCCGCCAGCAAATTCCAGAAATATTGCTGGAAAAAGTGTAGAAGCATCATAGCAATAATGGTACACAGTATCAACAAGTTGATGAATAAGATGCATGTGCAACACCTGGGTATGAAATTAAGACACATGTGCAACATCTGGGTATCTTTATTGTAGACGTTTCGCCATCCAGTGGCTTTATCAATACAAATTCTAGGACATAACTTGAAGACAGTAGGACTATATACAGAAGATGAGGTAATCAGTCCCTCAACCTAGGAGTAGGTGCGAAGAGCACCATAGTCGTGGAGATTCTTTGAGAATCTCCACGACTATGGTGCTCTTCGCACCTACTCCTAGGTTGAGGGACTGATTACCTCATCTTCTGTATATAGTCCTCCTGTCTTCAAGTTATGTCCTAGAATTTGTATTGATAAAGCCACTGGATGGCGAAACGTCTACAATAAAGATACCCAGATGTTGCACATGTGTCTTAATTTCATCTTGTCGGTATTGTATACCATTCTTGCACAACACCTGGGTATCTTTGTTCTGAAGATGTTTTACCAACCAGTGGCTTTATCAATTCAGTATAAAGGTTATTGAAAGGTGTTGAAACTGGAGACAGTAGAAGATGAGGTGATTAGTCACTCAGCCTAGATGAAAGTGCTCAACATCATATAGTCTTGGTGAATCTGATGCAAAGGCAAGCTGAATGATGCTTATATAGCAGTCAGGTAAGTTACAGCACTTGAAGGTTTCAACACCAGTGGGCAGGACCTGCCTGCCGATGACAAAGCCTTCAACTACTGCAATTCGTATGACACCTATATACACGTCAGTCCCCCTGCCTTTGCTTCAGATTCATCAAGACAAGGTGATGAACACCTTCATCAGGACTGAGGGACTGATTACCTCATCTTCTGCTGTCTCCAGTTTCAACACCTTCCAATAACCTCTGTATTATATTGATAAAGCCACTGGTTGGCAAAACGTCCTCAGAATAAAGGTACCCAAGTGTTGCACACACATCTCATTCATCAAATGTAGAAGTTTTTAATAAGAAAGTGGATCATTACTAGTACCTCCACCAAGTGCCACATCAACCAGTCTGTGATGGATGTCTGAGCCAGTGGGCCAGTAACAACAACAGGTAATCAATAAAGAAGCTTGGCCCCAGGCTGGGCTGTGAGGATAGAAAATCTCAAAATCAGTCACAGTTATGTACATAAAATGAGAATTGAACACCTCATCAGGCTTACTGGTCTGTGCTTGACAGGTCTTTGTCAGATTCACTTCTTCTCACCCATGTGTGTGTGTCCAGCTGCTTCTTAAAGCTACTCAAAGAATTAACTTCAGTCGCCATACTTGGTAGACTATTCCGCTCAACAAATCTGTTCCAGAACCGGTACTTTCCTACCTCTGTTCTAAGTCTAAGGTTATCCATTTTCAATCCACTATTTCAATTCTCTTTTGATTACATATCCTTAATATTCTATTTATGTAATCAAAAGAGAATTGAAATAGTGGATTGAAAATGGATAACCTTAGACTTAGAACAGAGGTAGGAAAATACCGGTTCTGGAATAGAGTTGAGTGGAATAGTTTATCAAGTATGGTGATTGAAGTTAATTCCTTGAGTAGCTTTAAGAAGCAGCTGGACACACACACACACACACACACACACACATGGGTGAGAAGAAGTGAATCTGACAAAGACCTGTCAAGCACAGACCAGTAAGCCTGATGAGGTGTTCAATTCTCATTTTATGTACATAACTGTGACTGATTTTGAGTCTCCATGTGTATACTTCAGTTATGTCTCCCCTCATGCTGCGTCTTTCAAGAGTGTAGGCTCAGAGTTCTCAGTGTATCTGTTGAAAGATTCCTTATACAGTGGATTAATTTGGTCATTCTCACTCTTGCTCTCTTTCTGTCTCTCTCTCCTCTCTTACCGCCTTCCTTCTTTCCTGTCTTCCTTTACCCCATTTTCCATTTCCCTCCCTATTTCCCCCTCTCCTGTTTTTTTTTTTATTGTGACCTCCTTCAAACTTATGATTGAGCATTATTGAAATGACATTTTGTTGTTGTCAATTCTGGCAATATTGTTATGCTTTGAGTCCCTCTCCTGGAAGGTGCCTTGGTGCTGATGAAGAGTTCATGATCTATGGAATTTGGTTACCTCCCATTCCCTGGGCATTGTATGACTCCTGTGTATATAGCACTCCCACAAATATAATAATAGTAATTTTAATATTTTTCAGTCGGGAGCACCACCACAGAAGTCGTTCACGCGAACGAGAGCGACGACACCGCTACTGATCTTCCTATGCAGTATTTGTACTACAGATAAAGAGGAAATTCTTTATATATTTCCCACAGTTAATTTTTAAAAGCTCTAGCATAGTGTCTTGATCAGTTTATAATGAGCTTCTGAAGAAGATACATTTATAAATACACTTATTTTGTAATAATTATTTTTAACATGCTAATTTTTAATGAAAATCAAGTAGCATGGTCATCTATGGCCATGATATTGTCTTTTATTTCTGCCATTGGTTTTTGTTTTTAAAAAATCGTTGGTAGAGCTATAAATTGGTTTGCATTATCTATATAAGAATATCTAAAAGATACTCATTATAAATTTGGTAAACGGAAGCATACACGAAAAGTACAGAGGTGTGTGTAACTTTCAAACACCTGGACTACAAGCAGGATCCAAAAGTTGTCTTTGTTAAATTAATTATCTTATTAATGCCATTCTGCCATTATGAATGACACTTGTCTGATTACTAAGAACATGGCTACCTTTCACAGAATGTTGTTGAGTTTGTCACAAAGACACATTCTTGTTGCTCCTTAATTTAAACTTGAATAATTACAAATAATTATCCTTGTAATATTATTTTCTATACAATTATATCTGCATAACAGATAACTCATTCATATATTGAAATAGGCACTTAATTCATTTGTATGTTTAAACACTAGGAACTCACCTTGTTAGTTGAAACACCAGGAACTGAACATGTTCATGAGTTGGGGTCAACCTCTGTACTTTCTAGGTAATTCCAAGTAACAGATGTTCTGTGCATTCACTTAGTGTCAGTGTAAGCTGAATTTATCAAATTTAATTATCTTGGTGAGCTAACATTATTCCTGTTGGTATTAGCAAACTCAAAATTTAATGACACATGATGTGTACACATCACGTGCCTATGGTATGTACACGTGATGTATTAATGGGACATGTGTACTTGGGTGATATGTTGCACATGTAAACATGTGCACACACATTAAGTGCATACACTGTGCTTTTAATGCAGTCTTTGACTGTTTATGTATTCTGTATAGAAAATATAAAAAAAAGTCATGTAGTGCAGTAACTTTATTTTTTATGGAATACGTATATTATCTATGAATCTTTTCATCAAGAGAAGACTTTAGAAAACATTGATCGTCTTGGCATCGTCAATGTTCACGGTTGGTTAGTCTCTTAACTTTGTTTCTAGTTCACAAGAAACACAAATGATATTCAGTGTTAAATCTCTACTGAAATTTTGATTACCATGACATGCCACAGATTTTGTGCATGGTGTAGTTGTTTAGTCTGATAAACAGGTTCAAGTGTGCCTGATAAAATGTTGGTTATATAGATGGTTTCTGAACATGGATAAGAAGTGTGTTACAGAATGTGCAGATATGTACATGAACTCTGAACATAGATAAAAAATCTGTGCTACAAGAAGTTGTTGGATATTTAGATGAACTCTGAATATGGATAAGAAGTGTGTTATGAAATGATGGGGATCATAATTATTGTCGATAATTAATATAAAAGTTTTCACTGGTTTAATGAGAATCCTGGGCCTGTGTAAGAGACCATGACAGTTTATAGTAAGCCAGATTACGGGGCCATATTTCATGCTTAATGAAATAAAGTTTAATAACAAAATATAATTTTTCACTTTGAATGGAGTACCACTCTATATTTTGATTAATACTCATGATCAGATAGCATATCTAAAAAAAATAAGATTATTGTGCCCTTGAGTTAAGTAGAAAGTTGAGAGTAGAAAACTTTTTTTTTGATCAGTGCTTGACCATAGATAGTGGCCAGAGTCAACAAAAGGTGATTTAGTTGGAGTAGTTGCCATGGATATTAAATTTGACCTAAGGGTCTGACAATGTCAGAAAGTCTGTTGGCCTTAGAAGAACACAGCGCTGTAAACAAAGTGGTAGTGGTGATAGTTCATCTTGCTTGTTGTGAAAGGCCCTCCAGAATGTCTTACGTTTGTCATCAATTTTCCACAGTTTGCTTAGTAGGTAATTTAGTTATGAAATGAATAATAGGCAAGTGCATAACTAATATACTTGTATGTACGTTGATTGAGTGACTTCATTACATATTTGTTGCTTTAGTCATCTGGATAATATTTTCATGTTTATGCAATAATCATTTAGTTTTTGGCTTGGAGATATATTGATCAATAATTTTAGATAAGCAGATGTATGCATACTATCATACTATTGTCTACTGCTGATTTGTTTACTTAAAGGTACAGGTATCCCTCACCTTGTGCGAACTAGCTTAAATACGGTTATCCCAATTCTAGCAGTAATTCACTCTTACATAATAGACCCAAGCCCATCCTCACTTGATATTTTAACAATATCTTCCTAATGCCTTCACTGTTAGAAGCCTCAAATTAAAAAGTGCTGACACAATTTTTTTAAATGTTTTTTCTTTCTTAAGGTAATAACACCAAAAAATATGAAATTTGATGAAAAACTTGTGGAATTATGCAGGCACAAAGTTAGCGGTCTGGGCACAATTTATGCATACAATCTATACATTGGCAAATTTGCCCTCTTTGAGTAATATTTTTATCCAATTCCGTTTGACCAAATTCTAAACTATTTCACTAGTATGCCCTCCGTTCTGTTGATTGAGCACAAGAAACCGCCCATTCAACTATCAGAATGATCTGATACAGTGCACTCGGTAGTTAACCAGTTTTACACAAGAATTTAAAAAATTCCAGTTTATAAACAAGAGTCCAAAATGAACTCTGTAGACATTCTAGGCACTAAATCAACATTCTTCTTTCTTTCAATGTACCAGCCGCATCCCACCGAGGTGGGGTGGCCCAAAAGGAAAAACTAAAGTTTCTCCTTTCAAATTTAGTAATATATATAGGAGAAGGGGTTACTAGCCCCTTGCTCCCGGCATTTTAGTCGCCTCTTGCGACACGCATGGCTTACGGAGGAAGAATTCTGTTCCACTTCCCCATGGAGAACTAAATCAACATTTCCTCTATTAATTAATCACATTCTCTTATATTACACTTGCCCTCCATTTTGAATTTATCATGATGATAAATCAAATATTTACCTTGCTTCTCAAATAATAAAAATATAACCATTATGGTTTACGGTATCTTAATGATTGGATCAGACCTAGTAAAAATCCACAAAACAAGCTGGGTGGATGTAGCGGAGACCTTACCCATACTCAGGAAAATTATCAAAAATCTGATATTTCTGCTACTTTGAGCCTGAATTTGGCTTCTATTCCATTCAAGCTACTTCTGCTCCTGTAATCAACTATTTCAGTAGTATGTCTTCCATTAGGTTTGCTTTTGCCATCATGCACTGCCTGGGGCAGGTTTTTTTTTTTTTTTTATGTATACTGTTTACGCTCATCGCATGGACTCATTCTTCCTTGTCTAGGCCAAAATTTACCATTCACACCCTACCTCAGGGAACTGAGCACAGAATGTTGATCTACATAAGTGACCTTGCTGTCAATGGTGGCAAAAGTGTTAAGTGCCACCCAAAACCAGTTTATATTGGCATTTATTAAAAAAATGAGAGAAAATACAAATGGGTCTGGGAAAGCATGTAAATACAGACACATGTGCAGAGTTCAAGACATTTATTGAGATCAAGTTTCACCATAAGTAACTTCACAAGCCACTTGTGGAAAAACTTTTCCATAAATATCTTGAACTTTGTATGTGCACATGTGTGTGTGTGTGCATGTGTGTGTGTGCACACACATGTGCATGTGCACATGTGTGTGTGTATGTATGTACGTACATACATAATGTCAGCATCACCATACCTCGTGTCATCTGAGAAAACAGTTTTGAACAAAATCCTGTTGGCACTGTGGTATAGGAAGTATGATTGAATTTTAAATTTTAAATATTTGTTTACAAATGTGGAATTTGCAGTTTCAGTATATGTACCAATGTCTTAGTCTATACTGTGTTTGCTTCATGCACTCTCGGCCAGTAACACAAAGTGAGGGACACTTGTATGTAGATTAATTGTGGAACATTTAGGGAGATCAATGCAGCTTCCTGGAAAAACATGTATTATTAAACATGTTATAAAACATGTGTATGAAGCGTCATCTTCCTGTTTCCTCAGCCACTTACATCACACATACTCTCCAGCCACTTACATCACACATACTCTCCAGCCACTTACATCACACATACTCTCCAGCCACTTACATCACACATACTCTCCAGCCACTTACATCACACATACTCTCCAGCCACTTACATCACACATACTCTCCAGCCACTTACATCACACATACTCTCCAGCCACTTACATCACACATACTCTCCAGCCACTTACATCACACATACTCTCCAGCCACTTACATCACACATACTCTCCAGCCACTTACATCACACATACTCTCCAGCCACTTACATCACACATACATACTCTCCAGCCACTTACATCACACATACATACTCTCCAGCCACTTACATCACATATACTCTCCAGCCACTTACATCACACATACATACTCTCCAGCCACTTACATCACACATACATACTCTCCAGCCACTTACATCACACATACATACTCTCCAGCCACTTACATCACACATACATATTCTCCAGCCACTTACATCACACATACTCTCCAGCCACTTACATCACATATACATACTCTCCAGCCACTTACATCACATATACATACTCTCCAGCCACTTACATCACACATACATACTCTCCAGCCACTTACATCACACATACTCTCCAGCCACTTACATCACACATACATACTCTCCAGCCACTTACATCACACATACTCTCCAGCCACTTACGTCACATATACATACTCTCCAGCCACTTACATCACACATACTCTCCAGCCACTTACATCACATATACATACTCTCCAGCCACTTACATCACATATACATACTCTCCAGCCACTTACATCACATATACATACTCTCCAGCCACTTACATCACATATACATACTCTCCAGCCACTTGCATCACATATACATACTCTCCAGCCACTTACATCACATAAACATACTCTCCAGCCACTTACATCACATATACATACTCTCCAGCCACTTACATCACATATACATACTCTCCAGCCACTTACATCACATATACATACACTCCAGCCACTTACATCACACATACATACTCTCCAGCCACTTACATCACATATACATACTCTCCAGCCACTTACATCACACATACATACTCTCCAGC
>NC_091310.1:8908382-8928046 GCF_038502225.1 Cherax quadricarinatus
ATGGCACGGGTTCCATGCTGCATCTGCGCTACTAGCGGTGTCGAGTCCTCTTGGGCGCGGAGGGAGATTTCCGGCCCTTTCATTCCTCCTGGGAACTATTCCTCCCCGCTCCCCCCTTTTTTTATTCTTTTTTTATTTTTATTTTCTTTTCTTCTTTCTTTTTTTTTCTTAAAAACAAAAAGCAAAGGAGTAACCTAACCATGGCAGCCCTAGTCCATGAAACCACTACCCCCGGGCCCCTTCTTGATACCGCACCCCATTCTGACCCTGCCTTGTGTTTAGACCACTCTTCGGACACTCCTGATGCCCCTGTACCTCTTGCTGGTGCTGTTTCCTCACCCGCTTCAGGTACCGGGGCTTCGACTGACTCCTTCGATTTGTCTGAACTCCGCTCTCCTTTGACTATGCTTCCGGCTTCTCCCTCTACGGTACGGCAATTTTCGAATCGCCCACCCATTTCATGCCGGACCAACTCCGGTCCTACTCCTAAACGCCAACGTCAATCTCCTGATGATGCTCCGTCGTTACCTTCCCATTCTACTCGGAAACGACCGACACGTCAAGCACTCCCTCTCCACGCTCAGTTTCGGACCACACAATGGACTAAATTCTTTACTTTAAGACCAACTTCTTCTTCTGCCTACCTTTCTGACCATAGTATTGCCAAAGCGCTCCTGCGTCATGTTGGCAGAGATACTTCATTTCACGCTCTCAAGAGCGGTACGCGCATCGTCACTGTCCAGAATGCTACCCAAGCTCATGATCTTTCTCTCCTTTCGAATATCGATACTACTCCTATCACTATTGAAAAACATCTTTCTCTCAATTCTTGTAGTGGTACTGTCATTCTGCCCCATACCATAGTCCAACAGAATTTCCAGTCATGTGGCAATGACATTTTTGAACAGCTGGAACTCCAGGATCTCCCAATCCTCAAAGTAGACACTTATGTCCTTCCTGCCCGGGGGCGGAGACGTTACCCTTGCAATGTGGCTCGTTTAACTTTTGACAGCCGAGAACTCCCGTCCTCTGTATATGTCGCGGGACATCGGTTACAAGTTCGAAAGGTGATACCTACACCGCAACAATGTAGAAATTGCTGGCGTTTTGGTCACCCAGCGAAATATTGCAGATCTATGGCCGAATGCCCAGTCTGTGGTGCCGACGACCATTCTAATACATCTTGCAGTCAACCTCCATCTTGCCTTAATTGTAATGAAGCTCACCCTTCGTACTCCCGCCTTTGCCAGGTCTACTTAAATGAACGTGAAATCCGTTGCCTCAAAGAGGCAGAAGGTCTCCCTTATGCTATGGCAGTTACTCATCTCCGCCTCCAAGGGAGACTACCCCGTGTTTCTTATTCTCGTGTTTCCAAACGTCCCCCCACTTCTGGGGTCCCATCTTCTGCAGCCTCCTCTGTTGTTACCCCTCCCATAGCCACTACGGCATCTAATCCTTTTGCTATCCTTGGCTCTGACGTCCCGACTACAACTCAGTCTGTTCTCACATCTTCGCGTCCTTCCTCACAAGCCCCAGTATCGACAAGACCTCGTACGACACCTAATACCAATCGCCCCTCTACTCAGAAGTCCAAAAAATCCACATTGCTCAAATCTTCTTTGCCCCTTCCTTCCCTTCTTCCACCTCCACACTTTACCTTTCCAGTCTCTGTACCTAGTTCTTCCCCTCTCTCTGGCTCTATTACAAGTGTGGAGATTCACCCTCCTCCTCGTACTATGCCTTCCACCCCCGTCCCCTCCCAAGTTTCTCCCTCTTCTGTCACCTCCCAGGTTTCTGCCTCTTCTGTCCCCCCCCACACTTCATCTCCAGTCCCTTACACTTTTCCCTCCCCCTCTACTTTGGTACAGTCCATTACTGTCCCAATCTTTACTCACCCTCCTCCTCCTATCTCCAATATGGTCTCCCATACATCTTTGAATTCAGAAACACTTGAAGCCATTTCAGAATATATTGCAGAGACTAAACCTTCAATGGACACTGATTCACTTCCTGTTCCTTCTCTTCCCTCTCCTCCATCTTCACAACCCCATTCTTCGCAACGCTCCGTTCCTTCGCTACTTGAACATCTTCCAATGCCACCACACGTTGACTTTTCTAACCCCTCTAGTCCGTAGGTGCCTTTACCTACAGATTCCTGATATTTTCTTCATCGCCAATCATGGCCTATTTACAGTGGAATATCCGCGGCCTCAGGGGTAATCGGGGTGAGCTTCAGATGTTGCTTTCCAGGTTTTCCCCTGTTGGTGCTTGCTTACAAGAACCAAAATTACACTCGGCTGTTTTCCAACCTATCTCAGGCTATAATTTATTGTATTCTTCGGATCCTTTCTCAGATGGGACCTTTAATGAAAGTGCCCTTCTTCTACGCAATGATATTCCGTACTGTCAACTATTTGTCCATACCTCGCTGCATTACACTGCAGCCCGTATCCACTTGAATAAGTGGTTTACAATATGTTCTTTATATCTCTCTCCTTCTCGAGCATTTTCTATCCCAGACTTTGCCTTTCTTGTTTCATCCTTACCACCACCACTTCTGTTACTTGGTGATTTTAATGCCCACCATTTCCTCTGGGGGGGGTCTCATTGTGACTCACGTGGCATTCAGTTGGAGGCTTTTCTTGCCTCTCACCCCCTCCATGTTTTAAATACGGGTACTCCCACCCATTTTGATCCTCGTACTCATACTCTCTCTTGCATCGATCTATCAGTCTGCTCTTCCTCCACTGCACTAGACTTCACCTGGTCTGTTCTACCAGACTTACATGACAGCGATCATTTTCCGATCATTCTTACTTCTCCTTCCTATTCACCACCTTTCCGTAGCCCTCGCTGGCAATTTGATCGGGCAAATTGGGATCTTTACTCACACCTCACTGCTTTTAGTGAGGTTCCTTCTTCATCCTCCATTGATGAGCTCCTACACATCTTCTCGACATCAGTTTATACCGCAGCTTCTCATTCTATACCCCAAACCTCAGGCAGGCATTCTCAGAAGTGCGTGCCTTGGTGGTCTCCTGCTTGTGCTCGTGCAGTACGTTTGAAACGTGCTGCATGGGGCAGGTACCGGTACAATAGAACCGCTGAGAGACTTGTTGATTTTAAGCAGAAGCGTGCGATCGCTCGCCGTGTCATCCGTGAAGCTAAACGCACTTGTTGGCGAGACTATGTTTCCACCATCACCTCTGCTTCTTCTATGAGTGCAGTCTGGAAAAAAGTGAGGAAATTGAGTGGTAAATACTCTCCTGACCCGGCTCCTGTTCTACGGGTCACTGGTGTTGATATAGCAAACCCTCTCGACGTTGCCATTGAACTTGGCACACATCTGGTCCGTATTTCCCGAGGGCTCCATCTATGCCCCTCGTTTCTTTCCTCAAAGTCTGCCAGAGAGTTAGTACCCTTGGACTTTTCTTCTCTCGGAGAAGAACAGTATAATGTGCCTTTTACACTTCAAGAACTGGAGGCAACGCTCTCAGCTTGCCGATCATCGGCATTCATATTCGTATGTTACAACATTTACATCGGTCAGCCCTTGTAGTCCTCTTACACCTCTTCAATCTTATTTGGGCACAAGGAGTTCTTCCCCAGCTGTGGAAATCTGCCATTGTTCTCCCTTTCCGCAAACCGGGTACTACAGGACATGATGCCTCCCACTATCGCCCCATCGCTCTTACCAGTGCAGTTTGCAAAGTGATGGAACGCCTCGTAAATCGACGTTTAATGTGGTATTTAGAGACTCACAACAGTCTCTCCGCTAGTCAATATGGCTTTCGTAAGGGTCGTTCTACCATAGACCCCTTACTACGCTTGGATACGTATGTTCGTAATGCCTTTGCGAATAATCACTCAGTTATTGCCATATTTTTTGACCTTGAGAAGGCATATGACACAACTTGGAGGTATAATATTTTGGCCCAGGCCCATTCCTTAGGCCTCCGAGGCAATCTACCATCCTTCCTTAAGAACTTTTTAACTGACAGACATTTCCGTGTTCGAGTCAATAATGTTCTTTCCCCGGACTTCGTCCAAGCTGAAGGTGTCCCTCAGGGATGTGTTCTAAGCACAACACTTTTTCTCCTTGCTATAAATGATTTGGCCTCTGTTCTTCCACCCAATATTTGGTCATCACTCTATGTTGATGACTTCGCTATTGCTTGTGCAGGCGCTGACTGTCACCTTATTGCAGTTTCTCTCCAGCATGCGGTCGACCGTGTTTCCACTTGGGCCACCACACATGGGTTTAAATTTTCAAGTACCAAAACTCACCAAATTACTTTCACTAGACGCTCTGTTATCCCCGATCATCCTTTGTATCTCTATGGCTCCCGTATCCCCGAACGTGATACAGTCAGGTTTCTAGGCCTTCTCTTTGACCGTCGGTTAACCTGGAAACCTCACATTACCTCTCTGAAGGCAACTTGTCACAGCCGGCTAAACCTTCTTAAAACCCTTGCTCATCTTTCCTGGGGAGCTGATCGTCGAACTCTGCTTCGCCTACATTCAGCCCTCGTTTTATCGAAACTCGATTATGGTGACCAGATTTATTCCGCGGCCTCTCCTGCTACTCTCTCTAGCCTTAACTCTATCCATCACCAAGGCTTACGTTTGTGCCTTGGTGCTTTTCGCTCTTCCCCTGTTGAGAGCCTCTATACAGAAGCAAATGTTCCATCCTTGTCTGATCGCCGTGATGCCCATTGCCTTCGTTACTATGTACGCTCTCACGATCTACACAATCCTTCCATTTATAGAATGGTCACCGATATTAGTAGACATTCTTTATTCGTTCGCCGCCCCTGTTTGCTCCGTCCCTTTTCTCTTCGCCTACATTCACTCTTGTCTTCCCTTCAGTTACCACCTTTATATGTTCATGTAGCATCTCACTTTTCCCTACCCCCCTGGGAAGTTCCAGCTGTTCGGGTCTGTTCTTTCTCACTCCCTTGCTCGAAAGCTCAACTGCCTACGGTGGCTTCCCGCTCTCTTTTTCTTGATCACTTCCACTCCCATTCTCATGCCACCGCTGTGTACACAGATGGCTCTAAGTCTTCAGACGGCGTCGGATTCGCAGCAGTGTTTCCGGACAGCGTCGTACGAGGGCATTTACTATCTTCAGCTAGCATTTTTACTGCTGAACTGTATGCCATTCTTGCAGCACTTATTCGTATCGCATCTATGCCTGTGTCATCATTTGTAGTAGTCTCAGACTCCCTTAGTGCTCTACAGGCTATACGAAAATTTGATACATCTCATCCCCTAGTTCTCCGTATCCAACTTTGGCTACGCCGTATCTCTACCAAACATAAAGATATTGTTTTTTGTTGGGTCCCTGGTCATGTCGACGTACAGGGCAATGAACAGGCAGACACTGCTGCGCGGTCAGCAGTATATGACCTACCAATTTCCTATCGAGGTGTTCCATTTCTGGACTATTTTGCTGCAATAGCTACCCACCTTCGCACCCGTTGGCAACAACGTTGGTCAACTCTGCTCGGTAACAAACTTCATTCTATTAAACCGAGCATAGGTTACTGGCCGTCTTCTTGTCATCAGTGCCGAGGTTGGGAGACCACTCTCTCCCGCCTTCGCATTGGCCACACTCGTCTTACTCATGGGTATCTCATGGAGAGGCACCCTGTTCCTCTCTGTGAGCAGTGTCAAGTTCCAGTATCGATTAGCCACATTCTGTTAGACTGCCCTCTCTATCAACGAGCACGCAGAATTGCACACTACTCACTCCCATCTTGTTCCTCATCTTCATATCTGACATAGACAAGGATGTCAGCCACAGCACCGTGTCTTCCTTTGCAGATGACACCCGAATCTGCTTGACAGTGTCTTTCATTGCAGACACTGCAAGGCTCCAGGTAGACATCGACCAAATCTTTCAATGGGCTGCAGAAAACAATATGAAGTTCAACGATGAGAAATTTCAATTACTCCGATATGGTAAACATGAGGAAATTGAAGCTTCATCAGAGTGCAATACAAATTCTGGCCACAAAATAGAGTGAAAAACCATCGTCAAAGACCTGGGAGTGATCATGTTGGAGGATCTCACCTTCAAGGACCATAACATTGTATCAGTCGCATCTGCTAGAAAAATGACAGGATGGATAATGAGAACCTTCAAAACTAGGGATGCCAAGCCTATGATGACACTCATAAAAAACCTCCAATTTTTGGGAGGGTTGAAATTCCGAAAACTCTCTGGAATGCAGGTAGGAGATAAAATGATTATTTTATTAAATTTTTAAAATTCCCCAGGGGGGACTATTCCCGGGCTTAACCCAAAAAAAACACTTACAACGAAAAGCAAAAGATCGCAGACGTGCAACACCCCCAAGAAAAACGGGTGTCAATGCACTTTAGAACAAAATGTCAGGGCCGAGACTTTCACTGCCCCCCGGCAGCGGGGATTACCAAGACCCCCTGGCAGTCTTCAAGCTGGCACTGGACAAGCACCTTTTGGTCCTGACCAGGGGCTGTGGCTCTGTTGGATTGCTACCCAAAAGGGAAACCCGTTGATCGGGCTCTGACCCACCGGGAAAGCCGGGTCCAGAGGGGCCAAAGGGCGTTGACCCCGAACTCCTCAGGAAAACCCCTTTTCCCGGGTTTTTTAAAATTGGTAAAAACCCCAGTGAATCTGATTTTACATTTAACCTTGGGCCTGGGTTTTTGTTTTTTTTAAAAAAATTCTCGGGAAATCTGATTTTACATTTAAAACATCTCCAGTTTTTTTAAAAAAACCCCCCCTTTGCCCATTATCAAAATCAACCCAAAAAATTTTTTTCCTATATGTCTTATTTGTTTTTTGTTAATATAAAAGAGGCTTTTAGAAATGAAGGATTCTTCTTTTATGTTTGCAGCAATTTTTGGGTTATGTCCCTTCTTTATACCTTTGTCCCCCCAAAATGGTGTCACCCAGGGGCCCCTCCCCCGACCCCTCACATTCTGACCCCACTCTCCTTTTGGACACCCCAAAATTGCCACACCCCCACACTGGCCCCCAAAAGTGCTGGGAGGGGTCTGGTTGACCCCCTGTCTCCCCCAAATGATGGGCTAAGGTCATCTGGATTATCAAAGTTTCAAATTCCCCGCATTGGTGCCCTTTTGGGGTCAAATTCACTAAACTCGCGTTCTGTATCACTTTCTAAGAATAGGAGAGTGTTTATAAGATGAGGCATGAGTGAATCACAGGGGTTTGCCATTACGTTCACCCAAGATTGAGCTGAAACTAACTGGTGCTACCACGCAGTGCCCCTGCACCCTCGATTTTTTTCATGAAAAATACAACTTAAATCTACGTTTGGAGTGCTAGTGGACAGTTTAAGGGTTAACCCTTTTAGGGTAAGTCCTATACATGTACGCCACAACAGCCAGTGTCGGTCCCATACATGTACGCCACAACAGCCAGTGTCGGTCCCATACATGTATGCCACAACAGGCAGTGTTGGTCCCATACATGTACGCCACAACAGCCAGTGTCGGTCCCATACATGTACGCCACAACAGCCAGTGTCGTACTTATACACCAAAATTCTAACGCCTTCAAATATGGTGAAAGAAAGTTGGTAGGTCTACATATGAAAGAATGGGTCTACATGGTCAATGTGCAGTATAAAAAAAAATCCTGTAGCACGCAGTGTATATTGAGAAAAAATCGGATCGTGTTTTTGGTTTGAAATAGAGACTTTGCAGTGTATTTTTGTATGGTATTTATGGTCTCATTTGATAGAATGAAAGATATATTACAGAAATAGAGAAGATTTTGATTGTTTCACAATGAAAAGTACCTTAAAATTGAGCTCAAATTATCGGAAAAGTTCTGTTTTTGCCGATGTTTAAGATTAAACAAATAATGCTACGCGTCCAATACACGTCAACTGGTGAGTGTAATTCCTTCACAAGTGCGCTGATATTTTTATACTATTTTTATAACAATACAGTAGTCTGCATAACAGTAAATCTTTTATTTTTTGTTAGAATAAAAATTCAAAATGGAAAGCAAGAATAATATAAGAGGGACCTGGAGACGTGGTTAATGAACAGAGAAAATGCTATTTTAGTGCCATGAATGTCTGTCTTGCTTATTCTGGACCCTATTTTGACACTGGCATCTTTCGAAATTTGTGTGAAATTGGTCAAATTGCTAATTTCTGACCACTTTATTGGGTAGTTGAATTCGGTAAATGGGCGGTTTCTTGTACTGAATCGATAGAGCAAATAGATTTCTAGTGAAATAGATATGATTTTAGTCGATTGGAACAATAGAATTAGCCGAAAATAGGGCTTAATGTTGGCGAAATCGCCGATGCATAAATATCGCCTATATCGCTAACTTCGCAAGAGCGTAATTTTGTAAGTTTTACATCAAATTTCGTACTTTTTATGTCATTATCATCGGGAAAAGATTTCCTAACATTTCATAAGAAATTTTTTTTTTTTTTTTAATTTTTGGACTCTGAGCGTGAGTTAAGTATCGGGGGTCTCGACCCTGAAAGGGTTAATTTATATTAGAATTTAATGTTCTCTAAATTTGGAATACACAGTGATAAGAGTGAATTTTTTGCACAGTAAGTAGCTATATGTGTTTGAAGAGTGGGAAGAGGTGTGTTTAGTGGTAGACTTTGTGATCATTTGTACAGCAGCTTTTGTTGAGTTATTATTGGCTTGAGGTGCACACTGTGGATGGGGATGTGGATCCCCAGGCACAAATAGTTGGGATAGATCACTGAATAGTATAATATAAATAGTGCTGTTTGAGGTACATAATAATGTATCTTTGAGAGGATACCCACTGTTTTGGACACTTGTTTTTATTATATGTTGGATATGGGTGTTGAATTTCAAGTTGCTGTCAAGGTGCAGACCCAGAAATTTTCCCTCTTTTTGGATAGTAATAAGAGTATTGTAAATCATAATGTTTAATTGGACATTACTTGCTCTGCTCCCAAACAATGTAGAAGATTTTGTAAGTGGGTTCATTGGTCTTTGTTCTGCCTGCCATTATCTGTCATTTCGTTTTGGTGAATTGATGTCAGCAATGTGTCTGTCATCTTGTTTTTCCTGCCACTGTAATGCTACAATGTCATTGTTAGCAAACACCTGAACCTCACCACTACAAGTCCCGGTGTCAAACGCTGTTATGTGCTTACGATTCCAAGGAACCAAGTAGGCAGCAAACCAGCCAATCTGCTAGCCAGGCTACCAGTCATGCAGCCAGTCAGACAGCCAGCCAGGCAGCCACCCAGGGAACCACCAGCTAGCCAGGCAGTCAGCCTGCCAGGTAGCCAGCCAGTTAATGATGCAGCCAAATAGCAGTCCATCCAGTCAGCCATGCAGCCAGCCAGATGGCCAGGTAGCCACCCAACCAGCCAGGCTACCAGGTAAGAAGCCAGCCAGCCAAGTAGCCAGCCAGGCATAATGTCAGACAACCAGGTAGCTAGCCAGCCAATCAAGCAGCACTGCAGGAACCTAGCCATGGACCCTGCCAGACAGCTAGACAGACTGCCTGTCAGCTAGCCATCCAGGCAGCGAGACATATAGGCAGGAAGCCAGCAAGCCTGCCAGCTAGCCAGGATGCCAGCCAGGCAGAAAGCCAGCCAGCCTACCAGCTGCCACCCAGCCTACCACCAAACGAAGCAGCCAGCTAGCCAATCAACCAAAGATTCAGCTAGACTGCTTGCCAGGCAACCAAGCAGCCAGTGTGCCAGCCAGTCTGCCAGGGCTCCAGCCAGCTGGGGAGCCAGCTAGCCATGCAGGCTGGGGAGACAGCCAGCCAGCTATCCTGGCAGCCAGTCAGTCAACCAGGCAGCCAGCCTGCCAGCCAACTAGTCGGCCAGATAGCGAGCCAGATGACTAGGCAGCCATCCAGCCTGCCATCCAAACAGCCATGCTACCAGTTAGGCAGCCAGGCATGCAGCCAGCCAGCCTTGCATTCAGCCAGCCAATCAGCCAGTCAATCAGCCACCCAGGCAGACAACCAGACAGGCATGCAGGTATCTAGCCAGCCAGCCATGGGTCCAGCCAGCCAGGGGTCCAGCCTGCCAGAGGTCCAGCCAGCCAGTAAGCATGACAGCCAGGCAGCCAGAGGGCCGGCTCACTAGCCCATCAACTAGCCATCCAAAAAGAGAGCCAAGCAGCCAGCCTGCCAGCTAGCCAGTCAGCCAGCCAGAGAGCCTGCCAGCTAGTCATGCAGCTAGCCAGCGAACCAGGGAGCCAAGCAGCCACCTTGCCAGCCAACCAGGCAGCGAGCCACATGGCCGGGCACCCAGCCAGTCTGCTAGTCAGGCGGCCAATCAGCCAGCCAGACTACCAGGCAGCCAGGCAGCCAGCCAATCAGGCAGCCAAGCAGCCAGGCAGTGAATCAGCCAGCCAGCCAGCCAGCCAGCCTGCCAGCCTGTCTACCTGCCAACCAGCCAGCCTGCCTGCCAGCAAGCCAGTCAGCCTGCCTGCCTACCAGCCAGCTAGTCATAGAACCAGGAAGCCAAGCAACCTCCTCTTGCCAATCAGAAAGTCAGACAGGCAGCCAGCCAGTCATACAGGCAATGAGCCAGATAGCCAGGCAGCCAGCCAGTCATGCAGGCAGTGAGCCAGATAGCCAGGCAGCCAGCTAGTCTGCCAGTCAGGCGGTCAACCAGCCAGCCAGACAACTAAGAAGCTGGATAATCTTCCATATCCTGCCCCAAACATCTTGATCCTATGAGATTTCAACCTAAGACACCTAAAATGGAGGAATATAGCAAATAATGATGTAACAGACATAACACCAGGGGGCAGCTCAGATAAGAACTCGCACACACATGAGCTTTTAAATCTCTGCACCAAATTTACCTTAAACCATCAAATAATAGAGCCAAGAAGATTGGAGAAAACATTAGACCTCATCTTCACTAACAATGATGATAAGATTCGAAATATTACCATATCAAAAACAATACACTCAGATCACAACATAATAGAAGTACACACATATATGCACTGGTCCCCAGACCAACAAAATGTGATCAGTCACAGGGAAGCTTTCATCAAATTCAGCTTCGAAAACAAAAACATATGGTGTGACCAGGTCAACCAGATCCTAACTGAAATAAGCTGGAAAGATATCCTAAGCAATATGGATCCAAACCTAGGTGTAGAAAATATTAACGCTGTGACACTCAAGGTATGCTCAGGGCATATTCCTTTGTGGAAAAGGAAGAGATGTAAACTAGAAAGAGAGAGGCGCTTCCTATAGTGGTGAAAGTGAAGAACCACAGCCGCTAAAACAGGCCAAAATATCTGAATACAAAGAGAGGCACTGGTCAGAGAAACAGCAAATATTGAACTTAAATCTAAAGGCAATCTTGATTATAATAATAATAATAATAATAATTACAGGAGGCAAGAAACACAGGAAGAACTAAAAGCATAAATGAAATTGAAAGAGACCCAAACTATTTCTTTTCTTATGTTCAAAAAATCTAAGTTAAGATGAGATAGGTCTTACAGAGATGACACCAAGTGGGTTACTCAAGTCACAATATAAATCAGTATTTAGCAAGCCGCTAACCAGACTAAGAGTCGAAGACCTAAATGAATATTTTATGACCGAGACTCAGAATCTGGTAGATTGAAACTTATCTGATATTATCCTAACACCACAGGATTTAGAAAAGGTGATAAATGACATGCCCTTGCACTCTGCCCCAGGCCCAGACTCGTCTAACTCCGTGTTCATCAAGAACTGCAAGAAGCCCCTGTCGTATGTTTTCAGCACTCTATGGAGAGGGAGAATGGACAAAGGGGTCATCCCAAACTCACTAAAAACAACAGACATAGCCCCATTCCCTAAAGGTGGCGGTAAAGCAATAGCTAAGAACTACAGTGACAATGCTAACATCCCATTTCATAAAAATCTCACATACATACCCATCAGTTACACAACTCAGGGCAGCATGGGTTTAGAGCAGGTTGCTCGTGCCTAACCCAACTACTGGACCACTTTGACAAGGTCGTGGATGCTCTAGAAGACAAACAAAATGCATATGTAGTATACACAGTCTTTACAAAAGCCGTTAACAATAGTGCACAAAATACATGATAAAGGAATAACAAGAAAAGTTGGTAGATGGATCTATATATTCCTAACAACTAGAACACAAAGAGTAGTAGTAAACAGAGTAAAGTCTGAGGCAGCTACAAGGAAATGTTCTGTTACCCCCATCTTGTTGTTCATTCTCGTAATTGACATAGACAGGGATGTAAGCCACAGCACTATGTCTTCCTTTGTAGATGACACCCAAATTTGAATGACAGTGTTCTTTCCATTGAAGACACCACAAGACTCCAGGCGGACATCAACCAAATCTTTAATTGGGCTGCAGAAAACAATATGAAGTGCGATAATGAGAAATTTGAATTAATCATCTGATATGGAAAACATGAGGAAATTAAAACTACTTTATGGAAGTATAAAACACATTCCAACCACACAACAGAGAGGGAGAGATAATGTCAGAGGATCTCACTTTCAAAGACAATAACAATGTATCTACTGCATTTGCTAGAAAAATGATAGGATGGATAATGAGAACCGTCAAAACTAGGGATACAAGCCCATGATGACGCTCTTCAAATTGCTTGTTCTATCTAGGCTGGAATATTGCTCCACATTAACTGCACCTTTCAAGACAGGCTAAATTGATGGTCTGGAAAATGTACCGAGAACCTTGCTGAGAATGGTTGAAGTTCCTCAACTTGTAATCACTGGAATGCAGGAGGATGAGGTACATGATTATGTATACATGGAAAATCCTAGAGGGATTAGTACCAAATTTGGACATGAAAATCACTACCTACTTGGGAGGTGATACAACATCCCCCGTTGTAAAGATGTGGCACCACAAGCATAATAAGTGACAACACAGTAAGTGTCAGGGGCCCAAGACTGTTCAACTGCCTTCCAGCATACATAATGTGTCATGCAAAGACTATGTTACAATGTATTCGGCATATGCCACACTCCCATATAGGCTGCCTCCTAACCAGCAAACTGGGTGCTATGAGTTTATCAATTGATGAGTACCCATTGTTAAATCAATACCAATTACAGACAAGCCCATCAAAGCTGAAGTAATGTGGTTCACTTGTGCTAAGCATTGGCAAACTTGCCTACCTGCTGGTTGAGTACAGTGTACTCTCTCTGGTTTCTGCTTTGCCATCTGTCATTGTCGTGTACACTTCTTATTCTGTCTCTAAATATTGTACATATGAAAGAACATAAGAAAGAAGGAACACTGCAACAGGCCTACTGGCCTATGAGAGGAAGGTCCAGTTCTCCCACTGGCTTAAGCCAATGCCTTGACCTAGTGAGGTCAGACACGTCACTTAAGGGAGGAGTATGGCATACGACCTAGTAGCACAAGCTAGCCAGGTCCAACTCACACCCAACTACACCCACTCATGCATTTACCCAACCTATTTTTAAAACTACACAATGTCTTAGCTTCTATGACGGTACTCAGGAGTTTGTTCCACTCATCCACAACTCTATTACCAAATCAGTGCTTTCCTATATCCTTCCTGAATCTGATTTTTTCTAGTTTAAAACCATTGCTGTGAGTCCTGTCTGTGTTTACCTGGAGAGGGTTTCGGGGGTTAACGCCCCCACGGCCTGGTCTGACACCAGGCCTTATCAATCAGGCTGTTACTGATGGCCACACGCAAGCTGATGTACGAACCACAGCCTGGTTGGTCAGATACTGACTTTATGTGCCTGTCCAGTGCCTTCTTGAAGACAGTCAGGGGTCTGTTGGTAATCACTCTTATGTATGCTGGGAGGCAACTGAACAGTTTGGGCCCCCGGACACTTATTGTGTTGTCTCTCAGTGTAATCGTGGCACCCCTGCTTTTCATTGGTGGAATGTTGCATCTCCTGCCGAGTCTTTTGCTTTCACATGGAGTGATTTTCATGTGCAAGTTTGGTACTAATCCCTCCAGGACCTTCCAAGTGTATATTATCATGTATCTCTCTCGCCTGCGTTCGAGGGAATACAGATCAAGGACCTTCAACCATTCCCAGTAGTTTAGGTGCCTTATCGCACTTATGTGTGCCGTTAAAGTTCTTTGTAGACTCTCCAGGTCTGCAATGTCGCCAGCCTTGAAGGGGGCCATTAGTGTACAGCAGTATTCCAGCCTAGAGAGCACAAGCGATTTGAAGAGAATCATCATGGGCTTCTCATCCCTAGTTTTAAAGTTTCTCATTATCCATCCTATCATTTTCCCAGCCGATGAGGTAGATATATTGTTATGGTTTTTGACGGCGAGATTCTCTGACATCATCACTCCCAGATCCTTCACATTGCTTTTCCACTCTATTGTATGATTAGAATTTGTGGTGTACCCTGACACATTTTTAATTTTTTCAAGTTTTCCATATCTGAATAGTTGAAATTTCTCCTCATTGAACTTCATATTGCTTTGAATGGCCCATTCAAAGATTTGGTTGATGTCTGCTGGAGTCTCGCAGTGTCTTCGATGGAGGTCACTGCCATGGTGATCCGGGTGTCATCCACAAAGGAAGACATGGAACTATGGCTTACATCTCTGTCTGTGTCAGAAATGAGGATGAGGAATAGAATGGGAGCGAGTACTGTGCCTTGTGGAACAGAGCTTTTTACCATGGCTGCTATTACCATGGTTTACTATTACTCTTTGGGTTCTACTTGTCAGGAAGTTGTAGATCCATTTACCAACTTACCCGTTATTCCTTTATCCTGCGTTTTGTGTGCTATTATTACACCATGGTCACATTTGTCGAAAGCTTTTGCAAAGTCTGTGTATAATACATATGTATTTTGTTTATCTTCTACAGCATCCAGGACCTTGTTATAGTGGTCCGTAGCTGGAAGAGGCAGGAGTGACCTGCTCTAAACCCGTGTTGAACTGGGTTGTGTAACTGATGGGTATCTAGGTGGTTGGCTATCTTGCTTCTTAGAACCCTCTCAAAGATTTTTATTATATGGGATGTTAGCGCTATCGGCCTGTAATTCTTTGCAATTGCTTTACTGCCACCTTTGTGGAGTGGGGCTATGTCTGTTTTTTTAGTGTGTGTGGGATGACCCCTATGTCCAAGCTTCCTCTTCTTAAAATGCTGAAGGCACGCGATAGGGACTTCTTGCAGTTTTTGATGAACTTGGAGTTCCACGAGTCTGGGCCTGGGGCAGAGTGCATGGGTAAGTCATTAATTGCCTCTTCAAAATTTTGTGGAGTTATTATAATATCCGAAAGTTTTGGGATGACCAAAATTTGGGTTTCGTTCATAAAGAATTCATTTGGGTTGTCGACACTTAGAGTGGGCAGTGGATCACTGAACACTGAGTCATACTGGGACTTCAGTATCTCACACATTTCTTGGCTATCATCTGTGTATGTCCCATCCCGCCTAAGCAGGGGGCCAATACTGGATGTTGTTTTTCCCTTAGATTTGGCATAAGAGAAGAAGTATTTTTTTTTTTAATTTCCTTTATGGCTTTTAGTTCTTCCTGTGTAGTTCTTCCTGTGATTCTTGTCTCCTATAAGATTCCTTCGGCTTGAGTTCAATATTTGCAATTTCATTGACTTGTGCCTCCATTCATATTTCAGATATATTGATCCCACTCAGCAGCTCTGTGACTCTTCACCTTCGTCTGTATAGGGAACGTCTCTCTCTTTCCAGTTTACATCTTCTCTTTCTTTTTCTTAATGGAATGTGTCTTGAGCAAATCTCAAGAACCACAGAATTCATCTTTTCAAGGCAGATGTTCGGGTCCATGTTGTTTAGGATATCTTCCCAGCTTGTTTCATTTAGAGCACGGTTTACTTGATCCCATTGAATGTTTTTGTTGTTGAAATTGAATTTTGTGGAGACCTTCACTACTGCTCACATTTTGCTGGTTCAGAGCCCTCTGCATACATGTCTGTAGCTCTATTATGTTGTGATCTGAGTGAATTGTCTTTCATACATTTATATTATGCATCAGATCATCATTGTTTGTGAAGATGAGGTCCGGCGTATTTTCTAGTCTTGTAGGTTCTACTATTTGCTGGTTTAAGGTGAATTTGGTGCAGAGATTTAATAACTCGTGTGTGTGTGAATTTTCATCTGAGCTGCCTCCCAGGGTGATCTCTGCTGAAACATTGTGTGCTATACTCCTCCATTTTAGGTGTCTCAGATTGAAATCTCCTAGTTTACCTGGAGAGAGTTCCGGGGGTCAACGCCCCCGCGGCCCGGTCTGTGACCAGGCCTCCTGGTGGATCAGAGCCTGATCAACCAGGCTGTTGCTGCTGGCTGCACGGAAACCAACGTACGAGCCACAGCCCGGCTGATCAGGAACTGACTTTAGGTGCTTGTCCAGTGCCAGCTTGAAGACTGCCAGGGGTCTGTTGGTAATCCCCCTTATGTGTGCTGGGAGGCAGTTGAACAGTCTCGGGCCCCTGACACTTATTGTATGGTCTCTTAACGTGCTAGTGACACCCCTGCTTTTCATTGGGGGGATGGTGCATCGTCTGCCAAGTCTTTTACTTTCGTAGTGGGTGATTTTCGTGTGCAAGTTCGGTACTAGTCCCTCTAGGATTTTTCAGGTGTATATAATCATGTATCTCTCCCTCCTGCGTTCCAGGGAATACAGGTTTAGGAACCTCAAGCGCTCCCAGTAATTGAGGTGTTTTATCTCCGTTATGCGTGCCGTGAAAGTTCTCTGTACATTTTCTAGGTCAGCAATTTCACCTGCCTTGAAAGGTGCTGTTAGTGTGCAGCAATATTCCAGCCTAGATAGAACAAGTGACCTGAAGAGTGTCATCATGGGCTTGGCCTCCCTAGTTTTGAAGGTTCTCATTATCCATCCTGTCATTTTTCTAGCAGATGCGATTGATACAATGTTATGGTCCTTGAAGGTGAGATCCTCCGACATGGTCACTCCCAGGTCTTTGATGTTGGTGTTTCACTCTATTTGCTTTGTACTCTGATGAAGATTTAATTTCCTCATGTTTACCATATCTGAGTAATTGAAATTTCTCATCGTTGAACTTCATATTGTTTTCTGCAGCCCACTGAAAGATTTGGTTGATGTCCGCCTGGAGCCTTGCAGTGTCTGCAATGGAAGACACTGTCATGCAGATTCGGGTGTCATCTGCAAAGGAAGACACGGTGCTGTGGCTGACATCCTTGTCTATGTCGGATATGAGGATGAGGAACAAGATGGGAGCGAGTACTGTGCCTTGTGGAACAGAGCTTTTCACCGTAGCTGCCTCGGACTTTACTCTGTTGACGACTACTCTCTGTGTTCTGTTAGTGAGGAAATTATAGATCCATCGACCGACTTTTCCTGTTATTCCTTTAGCACGCATTTTGTGCGCTATTACGCCATGGTCACACTTGTCGAAGGATTTTGCAAAGTCTGTATATATTACATCTGCATTCTTTTTGTCTTCTAGTGCATTTAGGACCTTGTCGTAGTGATCCAATAGTTGAGACAGACAGGAGCGACCTGTTCTAAACCCATGTAGTAAGATGTTTGGGGCAGGAGTTGGGAGATTTTCCAGACAGTGGTCAATTTTCTCAAGCTGTTTCTGGAACTGCTGGGAAGTTGTATCTGGAGGCTTGTATACTACCACAATGACAAGGTTTTGGTTTTCGCTCTTTACCTCCAAAACTTCAACTACATCATTTGAGGTATTTAGTAGTTCTGTGCAAATGAGCAACTCTGCCACACCCCTTTGTTGCCTGTTTAGTCTGTTGCATCGGGAGAGGTTATAACCTGGGATCCATATTTCGTTGTCATAATGATCCTTTATGTGGGCCTCTGTGAATGCTGTAAACATTGCATTTGACTCCGTGAGCAGTCCCTTGATGTAAGGAATTTTGTTGTTTTTTGACGACTTTAAACCCTGTATGTTTTAGTTAGTTTAATATGTTTATTATGCACCCCAAACCCATCCTGTGGGCAGTAGTCAAAAGATTACAGAGATACATAATTGGTCCAGGGACTGGACCCCAAAGTTTTGATAGCTGAGCAAGTTACAGAGGTAATGAACTCATAATTTACAAAGGTAATGAACTCACAATTTACAAAGGTAATGAACTCCAGGTAGGTCTAGTCACAATTATGACAAGTTACAAAGGTATTTACAGATTACAGAGGTACGTAATTGGTCCAGGGACTGGGCTCCAAAGTTTGATAGCAGAAATAGGTACAAAGATAATGAACTCACACGTTACAATGAATCCTGTAAGAATTGTTACTTACGTTTATACATGGGTACAATCATGAACAAATTATAGAGTAATGAGCAATTCACACTTCCACACCCGGTCACAACTGTAATGAGTTATTGGTGCAAATATTGATTGTTGAGTCACACACACACACCAGGAGCTGAGTCTCGACCCCTGCAACCACAATTAGGTGAGTACACACACACACACACACACACACACACACACACACACACACACACACACAGAAACAGGAGGCCACAATTGGAAGTTGAAGACACAAATGAGTCAGAGAGATAGTAGGAAGTATTTCTTCAGTCATAGAGTTGTAAGGCAGTGGAATAGCCTAGAAAATGACGTAGTGGAGGCAGGAACCATACACAGTTTTAAGACGAGGTTTGATAAAGCTCATGGAGCGGGGAGAGAGAGGGTCTAGTAGCAACCGGTGAAGAGGCGGGGCCAGGAGCTAGGACTCGACCCCTGCAACCACAAATAGGTGAGTACAAATAGGTGAGTACACACACACACACACACACACACACACACACTCACACACTCACACACACTCATACACACACACACACACACACACACACACACACACACACACACACACACACACACAGGCCCGGTGGCCTGGTGGCTAAAGCTCCTGCTTCACACACGGAGGGCCCGGGTTCGATTCCCGGCGGGTGGAAACATTTCGACACGTTTCCTTACACCTGTTGTCCTGTTCACCTAGCAGCAAATAGGTACCTTGGTGTTAGTCGACTGGTGTGGGTCGCATCCTGGGGGACAAGATTAAGGACCCCAATGGAAATAAGTTAGACAGTCCTCGATGACGCACTACCTGCAGGCCACTACACCCATATTGCCTGTGTCTAGCGAGGTGAATATCCCTTCCTTGTCCCTTCTCCTTCCTCGATTTAGAACTCAGCCATTCGCCTCTATTTGCTTGTGGTCTAGAGACGGTTTTTTTTTTGTTTGTTTTTTTTGCCAGACCACATGGGTGCTTGAGTGCCCATGTCCTCTGTGCCGCACTCCGCTCATCTTGCGAGTGTCTCCTGTGTGCCTGCCTGCCTGCTGCAAGCAGGTGTCCGGGTGGTTGGCGCGGGCTTGGCGAGCACAGTCAAGCAAGCTTGAGGGCAGCACTAAAAGCTAGCCAGAACAAGCTAAGGCAGCCTGCAGTTATAGCTGTCCTAGGGCCCAGCATGTCTGTGTATTATGTTCTGCAGTGCTGCTGGCATACCAGTGTTTCCTGTAGTGGCTTGAGAACAATTTGACGAGCATTGCAGTGCTGACATTTTGAGTGGGACATGCCAGAGGTTCACTTACAAACATAATAAGTTTGTGGTGATTGGCTTGTACACAGTGAACATTCATCTGTCATACGTGTGCTAAAAGTGTTAAG
>NC_091310.1:8928146-8940646 GCF_038502225.1 Cherax quadricarinatus
AACAAAGAAAATGTTATTTTAGAGCCAGGAAAGTCTGCATTGTTCATACTGGACCCTATTTTGAAATTGTCCCATTTTTTAATTTTTGTGAAATTGACCAAATTGCAAATTTCTGACAACGTTATTGGGTAGTTGAAATCAGTAAATGGGCAGTTTCTTGTACTCAGTCGATAGAAAAAATGGAGTTCTAAAGAAATAGCCACAAGTTTGGTCGACTGGAACAATGGAATAAGCCAAAAATAGGGCTCAAAGTTGGCGAAATCGCCAATTCGTAAATATCGCCGAGGTTGCTAACTTCGCGAGAGCGTAATTCCATCAGTTGTTCATCAAATTTCGAACTTTTGGTGTCATTACAATCGGGAAAAGATTCTCTGTCATTTCATCAGAAAAAAATAATTTTTTTTTGGGGGGGGGGGGAATTTTGTGACACCAGGACACCTCAGGATTTGGGGTTGCGACAGTCAAGGGGTTAATAAAAAAAATTGGTTTTAGTTAGATATCGTGGTGTTACCTAGAGAGAGTTACGGGGTCAACGCCCCCGTGGCCCAGTCTGTGACCAGGCCTCATGGTGGATCAGAGCCTGATCAACCAGGCTGTTAATGCTGGCTGCACGCAATCTAACATACGAGCCAAAGCCCGGCTGGTCAGGTACCTACTTAAAGTGCTTGTCCAGTGCCAGCTTGAAGACAGCCAGGGGTCTATTGGTAATCCCCCTTATGTATGCTGGGAGGCAGGTGAACAGTCTCAGGCCCCTGACACTTATTGTATTGTCTCTTAACGTGCTAGTGATGCCCCTGCTTTTCATTGGGGGGATGTTGCATCGTCTGCCGAGTCTCTTGCTTTTGTTGAGTGATTTTTGTGTGCAAGTTCGGTACTAGTCCCTCTAGGATTTTCCAGGTGTATATAATCATGCATCTCTTCCGCCTGCATTCCAGGGAGTACAGGTTCATGAACTTCAAGCGTTCCCAGTAATTGAGGTGTTTTATCTCCGTTATGCGCGCCAAGAAGGTTCTCTGTACATTTTCTAGGTCAGCAATTTCACCTGCCTTGAAAGGCGCTGTTATTGTGCAGCAATATTCCAGCCTAGATAGAACAAGCGACCTGAAGAGTGTCATCATGGGCTTGGCATCCCTAGTTTTGAAGGTTCTCATTATCCATCCTGTCATTTTTCTAGCTGATGCGATTGATACAATGTTATGGTCCTTGAAGGCGAGATCCTCTGACATGATCTCTCCCAGGTCTTTGACGTTGGTTTTTCGCTCTGTTTTGTGGCTGGAATTTGTTTTGTGCTCTGATGAAGTTTTAATTTCCTCATGTTTACCATATCGGAGTAATTGAAATTTCTCATCGTTGAACTTCATATTGTTTTCTGCAGCCCATTGAAAGATTTGGTTGATGTCCGCCTGGATCCTTACAGTGTCTGCAATTGAAGACACTGTCATGCAGATTCGGGTGTCATCTGCAATGGAAGACACAGTGCTGTGGCTGACATCCTTGTCTGTCAGGTATGAGGATGAGAAACAAGATGGGATCAGAGCTTTTCACCGTAGCTGCCTCAGACTTTACTCTGTTGGCTACTACTCTTTGTGTTCTGTTTGTGAGGAAATTATAGATCCATCTACCAACTTTTCTTGTTATTCCTTTAGCACGCGTTTTATGCGCTATTACGCCATGGTCACACTTGTCGAAGGCTTTTGCAAAGGCTGTACATATTACATCTGCATTCTTTTTGTCTTCTGGTGCATCTAAGACCTTGTCATAGTGATCCAGTAGTTGGGACAGACAGGAGCGACCTGCGCATGTTTCCCTGGGTTGTGTAATTGATGGGTATCTAGATGGGTGGCGATCTTGCTTCTTAGGACCCTTGCAAAGATTTTTATGATATGGGATGTTAGTGCTATCAGTCTGTAGTTCTTTGCTATTGCTTCACTGCCCCCTTTGTGGAGTGGGGCTATGTCTGTTGTTTTTAGTAACTGTGGGCGACCCCCGTGTCCATGCTCCCTCTCCATAGGATGGTAAAAGCACGGGATAGGGGCTTCTTGCAGTTCTTGATGAACACGGAGTTCCATGAGTCTGGCCCTGGAGCAGAGTGCATGGGCATGTCATTTATCGCCTGGTCGAAGTCATTTGGCGTCAGGATAACATCAGATAGGCTTGTGTTTACCAAATTCTCTGGCACTCTCATAAAAAATTCTTTTATATCTTCGACTCTGTCTCGTTAGTGGCTTGCTAAAAACTGAGTCATATTGGGACTTGAGTAGCTCATTTCCTTGCTGTCATCTCTATAGTAGGGGCCCAATACAGGTCCTCCATCACAAATCTGGCATCATTGGGACCTGTAGTGTGCCGGATTACTGAGTTTGCCGAATTACAGAGTGGTTAGGTTAGAATACACTTAATAAAATTGACCAACTTGACTTACACAGTTCATTGAACATCGGCAAAAATTGAACGTTTCCGCTACTTTAAGCTCAATTTCAAGGTACTTTTCGTTATGAAAGCAATCCAGATCATGTCTGTTTCTGTAATATATCTTGCATTCTATCAAATGAGTCCAAAAAATGAGAATACAACCATAAAAACCATACGAAAATATACTGCAAAGAGGCGGCTAATGGCTGAAAAGCGAACTCCCTTATTTATCATCCGTCTTTTTTATTTTTGTTGTACGTTAAGAAGCATCTTTCCATCATACATTGCCCAAGTTTCAGTGAGATAGCCCAACAAACAACCGAGAAAAAAAAATATTTACCAAAAATCATATATGGCAAGCCCAAGCCAGGTACTGGAAATAAGTCACTTTGTCTGACTTTTCTGGGTTATCCCAGGTTCTCTATACATACACTCCTATGTATGATAATCTATGTAACTGTATGTGTGTATACCTGAATAAACTTATTTACTTCTAGTCTGTCAACTGAGTACAAGAAACTGCCCATTCACTTATTTCAGCTACCCAATAAAGTGGTCAGAAATTGGCAATTTGGCCGATTTCTCACACATTTCAACAGATGCCAATTTCAAAATAGGGTCCAGAATAAACAATGCAGACATTCCTGGCACTAAATAACATTTTCTCTGTTCAATAGTCATGGCTACAGGCCCCTCTTATATTACTCTTGCTTACCATTTGGAATTTTTATTCACAAAAAAAAAGAAAAAATAGAAGATTTACTGTTATGCAGACTGCTGCATTATTGTAATAATTGTATAAATAACGTCAATCCATTCTTGACTCCGTACTGGAATTTAGACTGGCAGGCGGACAGGTATTGGACGGTGACGTCATTTGTTTACTCTTGAGCTTCGCTAAAGAATAGAACATTTTCGCTACTGTGAGCGCAATTTCAAGGTACTTTTCGTCATGAAAGCAATCAAAATCATATCTATTTCTGTAATATATCTTTCATTCTATCAAATGAGACTGAAAAAATGAGAATATAACCATAACAACCATACAAAAATATACCGCTAAGCGGCCGCTAATGGCTGAGAAGTGAACTCCGCTATTTATGGTCTGATTTCTTTCTTTTTTGGTGTACGTGAAGAAGTATCTTTCCATCATACATTGCCCAAGTTTCAATAAGATAACCCAACAAACAACTGAGAAATTAATAATAATATAATAATAATAATAGTATCTTTATTTACTACACGTACATGTACAAGGTATACAGGCCTAGCTGACATCAGTGACATACTACTGTATAGAAAGGCACTTGTTATGCTGAGTATTTCAAGAAAATTAGGTCAGTGTCCCAGGATAACACCCACACTAGTCGACCAACACCCAGGTACCCATTTACTGATGGGTAAACATAGACAGCAGGTGTAAAAAAAACACGCCTAATGTTTCTACCCTGGCTGGGAATCAAATATTTACCAAAAAACATATATGGTTAACCCAAGCCAGGTACTAAAAATAAGCCACGTTGACTTTTTTGGGTTATCCTAGGTTCTCTACACATGTGCTGCTATGTGTAATAATCTATAGAGAGAAAATAAATTTGTTTCATGTTTATGGTGGAGTACGAGTGTATATCATAGCCTTGTGCTATACTCCGTTTTCTCTAATGTAAGCCCCCAAGACAAGGATAGGAGAATGGTATTTGTTTACCATATCCTCTTCATAACTCTGCCGAACTGCTCGGCGTTATGCCAAATATTATTAATTCTGGAGTATTTAACATGTTTTATGTTATTTATATTGTTTCTTATGTCATATTAGATCAATTGTGATAGGCAAATAAGCTTTAGTGTTGATATTAGCGTAATAATAAAGCATATTCTCCTGCTTCATGAGACTGAGCTCATGGCAACCGACAGTGGCTTCAAAGCCACCTTATCTTTAATGGATAATGTACTGTGTAAGTGCTTCACATAATGAGAAGCATTTCTTTTATTCATTGGAACCATGGCTAGGGCTAAAAGTAAGCAGGTTAAAACAATAAATGGAGAAAAAGAAATTGAAATGACTTATGCAGCAAGTAGCGCCACCAAACAGTACCAGTAGGTTGGTGTGGCGACCCTGGAAATTTGAAATTATGCTAGCCAAAATTAGTGCCGAATAACTGAAGGAACCGAATAGGTTCATAAAGGTGAAGATTGGCCATGAGTGTGTGTCGAACTTTGGTCCAGATGTGCACTTAACCCTTTGACTGTTTCAGGCCCCTCTCTTAAACTGTCATTCTATGTCGCCAAATATTCGAAAAAAAAAAATTATTTTTTCTTGTGTAAATGTTAGGAATATTTTTAGTAGTGTTTTAAGCCTAAAAAAATTTTTTTGCCATCAGTACTTACCGAGATATAGAGCCGCAAAGTTTGCAGAAAGTGACGTGCGTACGGCAACAGCGGCGACCGCCGCCCACCCGGTATTCTTTTATTTACTCTAATTCAAAGGTTTCTTGCATTTTTCTATATTTTTCTGTTCCAGGTAACTTATGTGGCCTGTGAGACCAATGTAAGGTGCATTCTTCAAATATACACTCATTGTTTACAACACAATAACAGAACAAACTTTATCACTATTAGTTTGTGTATACACTTTGTTTACACAAACAAACAATACAAAACAATGTTTATTACTATTGTTCCATAATATATATACATGTACATATGTACAGTCACTAAACACGTTCCTAGAACTGCTGCAGCTTGTGGAACTCTTTGAAACATGGGTATATGCAGAGGGGCACTTCACACTCCTCACACATAAAACGAGTGTCTCTGCGTGTTTGTGGGCATTTTGTGGTATGCATACATACATAACACCTCTTCTGAGCATTTGTCTTGGCAGTAGTAGGAGGCAGTTGTATGGGGTAGTGATCACCAGGCCTCAAACGAGATGACGTCTGTGGGTGCTGGTCTATTGCAGGAGTTGCTCCTTGGTACTTTGCAATTATTTGTCTGATTACTGACAGGCAAAATTCACCATATTTTGGTGTTTTGTTGGTCTTCAACTTGTATATGTTATAAGCATTTAGCATAGAGATATCAACAAGATGGAAAAAAAGTTTTATATACCACTTATAACTCTTGCGTACACAGTCTGCAAACCCAATCTGCATGTCACATTTGTCCACTAAGCGCATATTGAGGTTGTAGTCCATGACAGCTGCAGGCTTTAGAATGGGTTCATTGGTCTCTCTGTTGTCCCTGCCACTGGGTACCATTTTGTTTCTGTGAACTGATGTCAACAATGTGACATCACGTTTGTCATGCCACCGAAATGCCAGGATGTCATTGGCAGCAAAGGCTTGCACCTCACCTGCGAGTGCCAGCGTTGAACCTTGGCATATGTTTACGATTACCATGCACTGTGCCACACAGGTCTGTCAAGTTCACTCGCAAGAAATCACTGAGTAAGGGGCTTGTGTACCAGTTATCAGTAAATAACATATGCCCCTTACTAAGATATGGTTCCATCATTGTTCGAACCACATCACCAGAGATACCCAATAACTTCATGGTATCTCTCAAAGTATTACTGCCAGTGTACACAATTATATCCAAAACTAGACCACTTCTGCAATCACACAGTACAAATAGCTTTATACCAAAGCATTTCCTCTTGCTTGGTATATATTGCTTGAATGAGAGTCTTCCTTTGAATAAAATCAAGGACTCGTCAATAACAAGCTTCCTGAAGGGATAAAAATACATGCAGCACTTTTGTTTCAGGTACATAAACACATTTCTGATCTTATATAGCCTGTCGCTTCTGTCAGGCCTGGTTTTGTCTGAAAAGTGCAACATACGTAACAGTATCAGGAAACGATTGACACCTATAATGTCACTAAAACCTGGAGTTGAAATCAGGCATTCTGTTGCCCAGTATGTGGTGACAGTGTGCTTATACACATGTGGCATAAGCATTATTGTGGCAAAAAACAGGTACATCTCTGCCACAGTTGTCTCCTTCCACTTGTGTAGCTGTGATTTTGGTGAGAGAATTGTATTTGCCATGGTGTAATCACAGTATGTGTTTGTTTCCCTGACAATGATGTTCATCAGGGGTTCATCGAAGAATAACTCAAAGCAGTCCAGTTCACTGGCATTGTTCCCAAGTGGACAAGATGGCTTTATTCCACTTTGTGTTTCATCAAAGTCATGGGGACTGGGAACAAACTCGTCACCGTCCTGCCAATCCCAGATGCGGTCTGCTGGTGGGGTCTGGATATTGTACCGTGGTTGTGCAGGTTGTGGTTGTGCAGGTTGTGGTTGTGCAGGTTGTGGTGGTGCAGGTTGTGGTGGTGCAGGTTGTGGTGGTGCAGGTTGTGGGAGTGTGGGGCAGGGTGAGGCTGGTTGTTGTGCTGCGTCAGCAGCGTGGGTAGTAGCATGGCCCGCTGATGGTGCCACATGGGCCGTGCCACCCACACTATCACCACCACTGCCTCCTCCATCTCTGTCACCATTCATACCCATCGTTACAATATCGTCATCTTCACTATCAGGTCGTGGTGTAGGGCCACGGGATGTGCTCCCAGAGTTTCTCCTTCCCCTTGGAACAACATATGAAACACTACCAGACCGCATGCTACGTCGTACATACTGCCGCTTCACTGGGAATATTCACTCTCACTGCCACTAGAACTGCTTTCAATGACCTTGAAATCACTATCACTGCTATCATCTGGGTGTTGTACACGACCAAATAGTTTCCTCTTTCGTCCTGGTACAGGCGAACGTGAACGTGAACAAGCCGGCACAGCACCAGAGGTGGAAGGTTGTGGGTCATCTGGGTTTTCATCACTAATTACGTTATCCTGGGCACTTTTTCCGGTAACACTCACTTCAAAACCCTGGAATTCACTGTCACTGACATTTTCATCGCTGTTAGAGCTATCACTTGGGAACAAAAGACCTCCAATCCGCCGAGGAGTGAGGAACTTCTTACCGAGAGGCATGGTGAAAATGGACTAACAACATTGCGTTCCCACAATGCACCGCTGGGTCCCAGATTTTTTTCACAGGGTGCACACCGACCACTGAGACCCATTCTCTCTCGTGTAGGCCTACCAGGCCTTTGGCGCTTGATTTGAAGCCGCTAGAATTTGTGCGTATAAATACGTCAGAAACATTGGCTCGTAAGACGTATTTATACGTCGGAAACAGTCAAAGGGTTAAGAGGTAGCATTGTTGTGTGGGGTTCCCAAGGTGCTTCTACACTCCATCCTCATGGGAGGGGGTGAGGGGAAATGAGAAAGAAGAGCTTACCATAACTGATTGCCGGATTTGTGATGGCAGACCTGTACTGGATGTTGTTCTCCACTTTTTGGCATAAGAAAATAAATACTTTGGGTTTCTTTAGATTTTATTTATGGCTTTTAGATCTTCCTGTGATTCCTGACTCCTATAGGATTCCTTTAGCTTAAGTTCGATGTTTGCTATTTCTCTGACCAGTCTCTCCCTACGCATTTCAGATATATTGGCCTCTTTTTAGCCGCTCTTTTATTCTTTTCTGTCGCCTGTAAAGGGAGCGCTTGTCTTTCTATTTTACATCTACTCCTCATTTTTCTTAACCCTTCGACTGTCGCAACCCCGAATCCTGAGGTGTCTCCTGGTGTCACAAAATTTAAAAAAAAAAAAAAAACCTCATGAAATGATAGAGAATCTTTTCTCGATTGTAATGACACCAAAAGCACGAAATTTGATGGAAGACTGACTGAATTACGCTCTCTCAAAGTTAGCGACCTCAGCGATATTTATGAATCGGCACTTTCGCCAAATTTGAGCCCTGTTTTCGGCTAATTCTATTGTTCCAGTTGACCAAACTCATAGCTATTTCTTTAGGACTCCATTTTTGCTATTGATTGAGTACAAGAAACTGCCCATTTATTGATTTCAACTACCCAATAACATGGTCAGAAATTTGCAATATGGCCAATTTCACGAAAATGAAAAAAATGACCCTTTCAAAATAGGCTCCAGAATGAACAATGCAGACATTCCTGACTCTAAAATAGCATTTTCTTTGTTCATCAGTCATGTCTCCAGGCCCCTCTGATATTACTCTTGCTTTCTGTTTTGAGTTTTTATTCAAACAAAAAATAGAAGATTCTGTTATGTAGACTGCTGCAATATTGTAATAATTGTATAAATAATGTCAACCCATTCATGACTGCATATTAGAATGGCTAGTTGGACATTTATTGGACAGTGACATAATTTGTTTACTTCTGAACATCTGCAAAAATTAAGCATTTCCCCTACTTTGAGCTCCATTTCCAGGTTCTTTTTATAGTAAAACCAATCAAAATCACCTCTATTTCTATAATATGTTATCCATTCTATCAAATGAGACCATGAAAACGAGAATACAAATATAAATACTATACGAAAATAGACCACATATTCGGCGTTTTAATTAAAAAAAAAACGGTTAGTTTTTTTTCTCATTATACACTGTGTGCTGCAGGATTTTTTTATATGGTGCACACTGACCACACAGACCCATTCTCTCACATGTGGGCCTACCAGCTTTCTCCTGCTTGATTTGAAGCCGCTAGAATTTGAGTGCATATACATCAAACAGTGGCTCGTAAGACGTATACGTATATACAACCAAAACAGTCAAAGGGTTACAGGAATAAGCCTTGAGCATACATAAGAGTGCCACAGAGTTAATCTGTTCTAGGCATAAGTTGTGGTCTGTGTTGCTTAGTCTATCTTCCCAGCTTATATAGTTTAACCCTTTGAGGGTCCATCCCGTAGATCTACGGCTTTACGTTCAGGGTCCAAACCGTAGATCTACGTCATGAGCTCAGCTCACTCTGATACTGTGAGTGGTACATTTGGGCCTAGATATGAGAGAATACATCTATGTGGTATGTGTGTACCACATAAAACACATCCTGCAGCACACTGTGTATAATAAGAGAAAAAAACTGAAATTATGATATTTCGATTAAAACAGCGACTTTGCAGTGTTTTTTCATATGTTTTTTATAGTTCTATTTGCGATTTCTTGGTCTCATTTGATAGAATGGAAGACATATTACAGAAATAGAGATGATTTTGATTGGTTTTCGCACTGGAAATGACTTGAAACTGAGCTCAAAGTAGCAGAAATGTTAAATTTTTGCCGATATTCAAGAGTAAAAAAAACGACCTCACACGTCTAATACATGCCAGCTGGTGGGTCTAATATGAATTCACAAATATGGTGATGATATTTATACAATTATTACAGTATTGCATAACAGTAAATCTTCTATTTTTTGGTGTGAATAAAAATTCATTATATGAATAAAAAATCAAAATGGAATTTATTTGTAAAGCCTCAAAACGTAACTAATGAACAGAGGAAATGTTAGTTTAGTTCCAGGAATACCTACATTGTTTATTCTGGACCCTATTTTGAAATTGGAATATTTTGAACTTTGTGTTAAATTGGCCAAATTAACAATTTCCGATCACTTAATTTGTAGTTGAAACAGTTGACTTGGCGATTTCTTGTGCTCAATCGATAGAATAGAAGTAATACTAGTGAAATAGCTAAGAATTTGGTTGACTGGAATAATGTAATTGGCCTAAAATGGGAGTCAAAGTCGGCAAAATCGCGGATTCGTAAATATCGCTGACACATCAAAATTCGCGAGAGCATAATTTCGTCAATTTTCCATCAAATTTCGTACTTTTTGTTTTATTACCTTCACAAAAAGATTCTCTACCATTTCATAAGAAAAAATAAATTTTTTTTTTGAAAATTCTTGGACACTGGGGCACCACTTCAGATTTGGGCCTTGGACCCTGAAGGGGTTAAGACTTGGTTTACTTGGTCCCACTTTGTTCTTGTTATTAAAGTTGAATTTTGTGAAGGCTCCCTCATGACTGATCTCATTTTGTCGGTCTGGGGTTCCGCGCATACATATCTGAACCTCGATTATGTTGTGATCTGTGTATATTGTTTTTGATATGGTGACATTTCGTATCAGATCATCATTGTTAGTGAAGATGAGGTCCAGTGTATTCTCCAGTCTAGTAGGCTCTATATGCTGGTTTAAGTTGAATTTTGTGCAGAGATTTAAAAGCTCGTGTGTGTGAGAGAGTTCTCGTCAGAGCTGCCTCCTGGTGTTATTACTGCAACAATATTATTTGCTATATTCCTCTATTTTAGGTGCCTCAAGTTGAAATCCCCCAGGAGCAGGATGTTGGGGGCAGGAGCTGGAAGGTTTTCCAGACAGTGGTCAATTTTCAACAGCTGTTCCTGGAATTGTTTGGACGTTGCATCTGGAGGTTTGTAGACTGCCACAATGACTAGGTTTTGGTTCTCGATCTTTACTGCTAAAACTTCCACTACATCATTTGAGGCATTAAGCAGTTCTGTGCAAATAAGTGACTCTGCAATATACAGGCCAACTCCCCCCCCCCTTTGTCTGTTCACTCTGTTGCATCTGTATAGGTTGTAACCTGGGATCCATATTTCGTTGTCCAAGTGATCCTTTATGTGGGTTTCTGTGAAAGCCACGAACATTGCATTTGCCTCTGCAAGCAGTCCATGGATGAAAGGTATTTTGTTGTTCGCTGCTGGCTTTAGACCTTGTATATTTCCGAAGAAGAATGTCATCGGACTAGTGGTATTTGTGGTACGGGGGGGGGGGACTCTTTTTCTGGCACTAATATCTGTATCTGTTGGTTTGGAGTGGAGGCCATCAACTGTGGTTACATTCCAGAAATGACCGGATTTGGTGTATGATTTCTGCCATTTCCTGCCAGTTTGTCTTCCTGGCACTAAAACGTCTCTCCCTCTTGAGTGGCTGTGGCTACCCAGGTTTTCCCATGGTCTGGATGTTTTGTATCTTTTTGTCCCCTTTAGATGGTGTGCCTGGCATTATAAGTTATAGCACTGTCTTTCCTGTACTGAAGGACACATTTCAGGGTGAAAAAGCTTACAGGAAAGGAGTTTGCATTTTCCTGTTGTCATATGGGCATGGCATTTTCTAGGGTGGTCATAGTTGCACGTCCCGTCTGTTTTTCCAGATTTCCCATGTCTGCAGATACCAAGTGCATAATATGTGCACAGGCTTGGTTTCTGTTTGCCTTGGGTTTTTGTGACTGTATTCCCTGTTGGTGCATTTTTTCCTGTCTCATTCCTATCCTCACTAGTACTAACAGTGGAGCTCGCACCAGTTTTCTGGTAATATATCCTCACTATTACTAGTGGAGTTCCTTTGTTTGCTATCTCCTGTGGTATTACTAGTTTTGCTGGTTTTATTACTAGTATTACTGGTTTTATCTTGTCCTTGACTACACTTGTTTCCCTACTACAGCTCCTGTCTCCCTCGAGGCCATTTATATGCATACCCTCATGCATACATTTACTGTCTACCTGGACAGCACCTCCAGCCACACCATTGCTGTCTACCAGGACAGCACTTCCAGCCCCACAGTTACTGTCTGCCAGGACAGCACCTCCAGCCTCACCATTACTGTCTACCAGGACAGCACTTCCAGCCCCTCAGTTACTGTCTATCAGGGCAGCACCTCCAGCCTCACTATTACTGTGTACCAGGACAGCACTTTCAGCCCCACATTTACGGTCTACCAGGGCAGCACCTCCAGTCATACAGTTACTGTCGGCCAGGACAGCATCCGCACTGAGGGTGATACCATCCAGCCCAGACTCTATTTTCCCATCTGTTATAGAATGTTTCCAGGTTTTCTATGAAGGCCGCTTTGATGTTATCCTCTTTTAATACCAATGTGATTTTAGTCCACAGATTGATCTCATTTGGGCTTACCCTAAAACACTTCCCTGATTTAATGCTGCTTGTAGATAATTCTTGGATATCTGCACAAGGGGCATGACACCAGTTTTCACAAAAGTGGCATTTAATCCATGTGGAAGCCCGTTTGTTTGATTTACTGCAGACTACACAGAATTTCATAATGTGATTTCAATGGTTGATTTACTGTAATTCTACTAGTAACCCCTTGAATATTCTACTAATAACCTCCTTAAAGTGAAGATCTATTTCTAACTGTACTTGTATATTAGG
>NC_091310.1:8945646-8985646 GCF_038502225.1 Cherax quadricarinatus
CGTATTAGCGGAACGCCGTAAAGCGGGGCCCTACTGTACTTATTTTTATTTTGTGAGCAATAGTTAAGAATAATAAATGCATATACACCTACCATCCGACTTACGACTTGCTCGACATACGACTGTTTGACTTACGACCGTGTTTTGTATGCCAGATTTCTTGGAAATAAACAACTGTTTGTGTTGTACACAGTGTTTATCCTAAACCTTACAGTATAAAATACAGTACTAACAGCATAAAAAGTAAAGTAAAAAATGAAATACCAAAATAAAATGATAAAATGAAGTCATTACAAAAATGTGATGTTGATATTCAGTAGTAAGGTTCGACTTGTGTCCATTTCGACTTATGACCGGTTGGTCGGAACCAAACTCGGTCGTAAGTCGGATGGTACCTGTACTGTGCACACATTACTTACCTTAAAATATATTTGCCAGTGTTGAATATATTTATTGTAGGAAGTCTTGAATAAATTATTTTTTTTTATTAACACATTGGCCGTTTCCCACCAAGGCAGGGTGGCCTGAAAAAGAAAAACTTTCATCATTCACTCCATCACTGTCTTGCCAGAGGTGCGCATACACTACAGTTATAAAACTGCAACATTAACACCCCTCCTTCAGAGTGCCAGCACTGTACTTCCCATCTCCAGGAATCAAGTCCAGCATGTCAAGTCCTAAAAACCATTCGTCTCCATTTGCTCGTATCTAACACTCTCACACATGCTTGCTGGAACTCCAAGCCCCTCGCACACAAAACCTCCTTAACCTCCTCCCTCTAATCTTTCCTAGACCGAGCCTTACCCCACCTTCCCTCCACTACAGATTTATACACTCTCAAAGTCATTCTACAATGGACCCCCGCATACCGTTGGCATCACCGTTTATTCCGCATACCGCTCACTTTAATCGCAAAAATTTTGCCTCGCATACCGCTCAAAAACCCGCTCACCGCTGTTCGTCCGAGACGCGTCCAATGTGCGCCCTCAGCCAGCCTCACATGTGCCGCCCGTGCCATTGTTTACCAGCCAGCCTCCGCGGTAACATCCAAGCATACAATCGGAATATTTCGTATTATTACAGTGTTTTCGGTGCTTTATCTGGAAAATAAGTGACCATGGGCCCCAAGAAAGCTTCTAGTGCCAACCCTACAGCAATAAGGGTGAGAATTCCAATAGAGATGAAGAAAGAGATCATTGATAAGTATGAAAGTGGAGTGCGTATCGCCGACCTGGCCAGGTTGTACAAGAAACCCCAATCAACCATCGCTACTATTGTGGGCACCAGAAAGGCAGTCAAGGAAGCTGTTCTTGCCAAAGGTTTAACTGTTTTCGAAACAAAGATCGCAAGTGATGGAAGATGTTGAGAGACTCTTATTGGTGTGGATAAATGAAAAACAGCTAGCAGGAGATAGCGTCTCTCAAGCGATCATAAGCGAAAAGGCTAGGAAGTTGCATGAGGATTTAATTAAAAAAATGCCTGCAACTAGTGCTGATGTGAGTGAATTTAAGGCCAGCAAAGGTTGGTTTGAGAGATTTAAGAAGCGTAGTGGCATACATAGTGTGATAAGGCATGGTGAGGCTGCCAGTTCGGACCACAAAGCAGCTGAAAAATATGTGCAGGAATTCAAGAAGTACATAGACAGTGAAGGACTGAAACCTGAACAAGTGTTTAATTGTGATGAAACAGGCCTGTTTTGGAAGAAAATGCCAAGCAGGACCTACATTACTCAGGAGGAAAAGGCACTCCCAGGACATAAGCCTATGAAAGACAGGCTTACTTTGTTGATGTATTCCAATGCTACTGGTGATTGCAAAGTGAAGCCTTTATTAGTGTATCACTCTGAAACTCCCAGACCGTTCAGGCAAAAGAATGTCCTCAAGGAGAATGTGTGTGTGCTGTGGAGGGCAAACAGTAAGGCATGGGTCACTAGGGACTTTTTCTATGACTGGTTACACCATGCATTTGCCCCCAATGTGAAAGATTACCTAACTGAAAAGAAATTTAGAACTTAAGTGCCTCCTGGTGTTAGACAATGCCCCTGGTCATCCTACAGACGTGGCAGAGCGACTTTATGGGGACATGAAATTCATTAAGGTGAAGTTTTTGCCTCCTAATACCACTCCTCTCCTGCAGCCCATGGACCAGCAGGTTATTGCAAACTTCAAAAAACTGTACACAAAAGCTCTGTTTGAAAGGTGCTTTGTAGTGACCTCAGAAACTCAACTGACTCTAAGAGAGTTTTGGAGAGAGCACTTTAATATCCTCAATTGTGTAAACCTTATAGGTAAGGCTTGGGAGGGAGTGACTAAGAAGACCTTGAACTCTGCTTGGAAGAAACTGTGGCCAGAATGTGTAGACAAAAGGGATTTTGAAGGGTTTGAGGCTAACCCTGAGAGGATTATGCCAGTTGAGGAATCCATTGTGGCATTGGGAAAGTCCTTAGGGTTGGAGGTTAGTGGGGATGATGTGGAAGAGTTAGTGGAGGAGGACAATGAAGAACTAACCACTGATGAGCTGATAGGTCAACTTCAACAGCAAGAGGCCAGACCTGAGGAAACTGGTTCAGAGGAGGGGAAAGAGAAATTGAAGAAGTTGCCTACTACAAAGATTAAGGAAATCTGTGCAAAGTGGCTTGAAGTGCAAACCTTCATGGATGAAAATCACCCTCACACAGCTATTGCAAGCCGTGTTAGCAACCTGTACACTGACAATGTTGTGAAACACTTTAGGGAAGTCATAAAGGAACGAGAGGTACAGGCCACTATGGACAGATATGTTGTGCGAAAGAAGTCCAGTGACTCTGAAGCTGGTCCTAGTGGCATTAAAAGAAGAAGGGAAGTAACCCCAGAAAAGGACTCGACACCTCAAGTCTTAATGGAAGGGGATTCCCCTTCTAAACACTAACACTCTCTCTCCCCTCCTCCCATCCCATCAATCATCACCAGATCTTCAATAAAAGTAAGTGTCATGTAATTGTGCATGCCTTTTTCAGTTTGTGTGTATTAAAATTAACATTTCATGTGGTAAAATTTTTTTTTTTTTCATACTTTTGGGTGTCTTGCACGGATTAATTTGATTTCCATTATTTCTTATGGGGAAAATTCATTCGCATACCGATCATTTCGCATAACAATGAGCCCTCTTGCACGGATTAAAATCGCTATGCGGGGGTCCACTGTATTTTGTTTCACCCTCTCTACATGTCCAGACCATCTCAATAACCCCTCCTCAGCTTTCTGCATTATAGTTTGGTAATCCTATGCCTCCTAATCTCTAAACTATGGATTCTCTGCATTAAATTCATACCACATGTTGCCCTCAGACATGACATCTCCACTGCCTTCAGCCACTGCCTCACACCCATACAAGAGTGTAGGTATAACTATACTCTCATACATTCCCCTCTTTGCTTTTATGATTAAAGTTCTTTGTCTCCACAGATTCCTCAGTTCACCACTCACCTTCTTCCCCTTGTCATTTCTATGATTTACCTCATATTTCATAGACCTGTCTGCTGACACGTCCACTCCCAAATATCTGAATGCATTCACCTCCTTCATACTCTCTCCCTCCAGTCTGATATCCAGTCTTCTGTTACCTAATTTTTTTTGTTTTCCTCATCACCTTACTCTTTCTTATATTCACTTTTAATTTCCTTCTTTTACTTGCCCTACCAAACTCATCAACCAACCTCTGCAACTTCTCTTCAGAGTTTCCCAAAAGCACAGTGCCATCAGCAAACAGCAACTGTGACAACTCCCACTTTGTGTTAGAATCTTTATCTTTTAACCCCACACTTCTTGCCAACACCCAAGCATTCGCCTCTTGCAATTCCATCTATAAATATATTGAACAACCATATTTTTTTTGTACCTCTGTATGTATATTCAAATTAATAAATAAATAAATAGCGACATCACACATCCCTGTCTAAGACCTACTTTTTAAAACTGAGAAACAGTCTCCCTTTCGTCTCCATATTCTAACCTGAGTATTACTATCCTCATAAAGACTCTTCACTGCTTTCAGTAACCTACCTCCTGTTCCTTACTTTTGCAACATCTGACACATTGCCCCCCTATTCACCCTATCATGTGTCTTTTTCCAAATCCATAAATGCCACAAAAACTTCTTTACCCTTGTCTAAATACTGTTCTCGTATGTTTCCCTGCAAACACTTGGTCTGCACCCCCCCTTCCCTTCCTAAAGCCATGAATAAATGAAGAATGAAGAATGAAGAATGAAGAATGAAGAATGAAGAATGGGTATAATTGAAAACTGCTGCATTAGCAAAATGCTGTAAAGCAAAGTATTGTAAAGCAGGGCCCTCCTGTGAGTTTATTCTAATAGATATTTAAAATACAGTAGTCCTTACTTGGTCATTAGCATTCTACGAATGTTAAAACATCTTAAGATTTTTCATTAGATCCCCTCTGCAGTGTTACTTCATGAAACTTGTCATATTTGTAAATTAAATATATGCCTATTTATGTGCTTGCATGTATGTAATACAGTAAACCCTTATAAAATGCATGATCTTGGCTCACATTTTCAATATTTTAAGATTTAAATCTACTCTATTTCCATTAGCAGTGTGCTGTTATCATTTAGGCACATAAAGGTGGAATTAGTAGAGTACAGTTATGTTATGGAGTTCTCTTCCACCCCTTAGGCAAAGGGTGGAGGGTTGTGCTACAAAAATACTGTATGATGTTAAGTGCTGGTGATTTGGAGGGTTATCCATGCTCACATTTCCCACTTATTGTGGAAGGAATATGCTGTCTCTAGTTATTAGGCTCTGTTGGTGAAACCTCTTCAAGATGAAGGTATTCAAATGTTGCACATGTTTCTGATTCATCAAATTGATATTCTGTACCAATAATGTTATGAAAGACAAACTCTTAAACTAAGTCAACAAGCAGCTTCCTGCAGGCTTTATAAATTGAGGTCTGATGAATGCAACTGTTATTCCCGTGTGTTTTCACTCCAATGGTGGCACATTTTTTCAGGAACATAATCTGTGCAAATACGTATTTTTATCATTACAAGTATCTTTTCAGATTATTGTAAACAAATGCCATTTCTTTTCCAGCTGCCTATGAAGTCTGCTTCAGCATCAGGAGTAGGGACAAATCCAGTGGCAAATGGTCTTCCTTCAATGGGCCATATGTCAGGACCTCAATCTGGGCCTCAGACAAGACCATCATCAAGACCTTCATCTGGGTCTGTGTCTGGACCTCCTGCAGAATATGCATCTGGTCCACCTAGCATATCTACTGCACAACGACCAACACCATCATCTACTCCTAATCACTCTCCAAACCTTCCTCCAGTTACTTCAATGGGACCTGGAAAATCTATGCTACCACATAGTGCTGCATCCCCTATGCCAACAAGTGTCCCTCTTTCTCAGCCAGGGATAGGACCATCATCTTACTCTTCATCAGTTACAGCAGGGCCTTCTGCAGGAAGCCAACCAGGCTTCCCATCCATGGCAGGGACCCAAGTGGGAGGTCAGGGTGTTCAACTATCAGGTCCTCCTGGGGCAAGTCAGCCAAACTTGCCTCACTCATCAATGGGAGGCACTCCAGGGGGATATCCCAATATACCCCCATCATCTATGGCAGGTCCCTCAGGGGTAGGTCAAGGGTATGGCCCTCAGTCAGGTCCTCTGGCTGGACAGTCTAGCTTTTCAAGTGGAAATCAACAGAGTTATGCTCAGTCACTGGCTCCAACAGGTCAAGCTCAGCCCATATATTCTCAGGCTTCCTCAGGACAACGACCTGGCATGCAACCAGGGTCAAGTATGCCACCTAGACCTGGCATGCTTCCTGGGCCTGGCATGCTTCCTGGGCCTGGCATGCCTCCCGGGCCTGGCATGCCTCCCGGGCCTGGCATGCCTCCCGGGCCTGGCATGCCTCCCGGGCCTGGCATGCCTCCCGGGCCTGGCATGCCTCCCGGGCCTGGCATGCCTCCCGGGCCTGGCATGCCTCCCGGGCCTGGCATGCCTCCTGGGGCTGGCATGCCTCCCGGGCCTGGCATGCCTCCTGGGCCTGGCATGCCTCCCGGGCCTGGCATGCCTCCCAGGCCTAGCATGCCTTCAAGGCCTGGCATGACTCCTGGGTCTGGTATGCCATCTAACATGCCACCTGGGTCTGGTATTCAGCCTCGGCCTGGTATGCCTCCTGTAGCCAATATGCAATCTGGTTCTGGCATGCCATCCCGACCTGGAATGCCATTTGGTCCTGGTATGCCACCTGGTCCTGGCATGCCACCTGGTCCTGGCATGCCACCTGGTCCTGGCATGCCACCCGGTCCTGGCATGCCACCTGGTCCTGGCATGCCTCCCGGTCCCAGGATGCTGTCTGGTCCTGGCATGCCGCCCGGTCCCGGAATGCCGCCCGGTCCCGGAATGCCGCCCGGTCCCGGAATGCCGCCCGGTCCCGGCATGCCGCCCGGTCCCGGCATGCCACCCGGCCCCGGCATGCCGCCTGGTCCTGGCATGCCGCCTGGTCCCGGCATGCCACCTGGTCTCGGTATGCCGCCTGGTCCCGGTATGCCACCTGCATCAGGTGCATCCCAAACAAATATGCCTCCAGGACATAAACCTGGAATGCCTCCACCGCCTGTTCAGAGTGGCCCTCCTGTAAATGGCACAGGTGGAATGCAAACGAGGTACCCAGGTAGTGTAGGTGGACCAACAGCAAGTGGTTATCCAGGTGGTATACAAGGTCAAGGGCGCCGCCTCAACCCTGATGATATGCCAAGTCCCTTGCAAGTGATGGAGGAAGATAGTCAGCTCAGAAGTGGGGAATTTATCACAAATTTGAAAGGTCAGGTACCACCATTGGTCACCACAGATTTTAGTGTGAGAGATGGAGGGAATGCATCACCGCACCATCTGAGATGTACAATGTATAGCATCCCACATACTCCAGAACTGATCAAGCAGACAAATGTTCCTTTTGGTCTGGTCATCAGCCCTTTAGCTGAAACCAAGAGTACAGACAGTCCACTGTACCTTGGAACCAGTTTGGAAAATGGACCTGTCAGATGCAACAGATGCAAGGCCTACATGAGTCCGCTGATGCAGTTCATGGATGGAGGCCGCAAGTAAGTGCCTTGTAAATATTTACTGGTTGGCATTTTTATATTTTTTAATCTGCTGAAGTTCATTATTTTGATCATTAGAGCAAGTCATGTACATTAAGGTTTATAACTCAAATGATAAAGTAACATTAGTGTTAACTTTGATTATTTTATAATTTTCATATTGGCATTGCAACAAAAGCTGATGAGTTAGTCATACCAGTAATAACTATCTCTTCTTTTCTTCCTTTTTTATTTTCTTTTTACATTTTTTCAGTAAGAAATCTGCTGCAGTATTGCAAATTCATATTGTGTGTTGCACAACTTTGATGTATGCAGTGTAGTTGCATTCATTTTTGTGTCTCGCATGTATCCCTTTTTACATTATGAGCTAATCTCACTCATGTAAGTTGTGGGTGGTAAATTTTAATCTAGATATGAGAGATTGGGTCTCTGCAGTTATACACAGTATATACATATATAGAAAAAAAAATCTGCTCCGTGCAGTGCATGACAGGAAAAGCAGAATTTTGACCATATGTTGTGTTTAAAATAGCAACCTTAAGGTATTTTCTAGGATGGATTTTGTGGTTTCAGCAATTGTTTCTTATCATTTGATAGAATGGAAGACATACCACTGAAGTATAGATGATTTTGGTTGGTTTCAGGATGATTTTCCTGAGGATGGTAAGGCCTCTTCCATTGCACCCCCCTGGTCTGTTTATATGTTTTTTAATAGGTCTGATTCAATTACTGGGATGCCATAAACCATGACCAGTCACTGCTGGTTATATCCCACCATGAAATATTTGTAATTCCATGGCTTTCCTTGTTGTGCTGTATGACCCTTGTAGGTTTAGCACTTCTCTTTGATTATAATAATTTCCTTTAACATAGCATTAGAAGACAAGAGTACTAAATAGGAGTAATGAAGACAGTCAATAATAATAATTTTGTCTCGGTTATACAAGGAATGCAGTAGATATACATGAATTAATAAGGATGTAGACACAAAAACCCACTTTGCAATTCATTATGGGCAAACTTAATTATAAGGCTTACATGCTACTTAAACTACCTAGCTTATTATGTAAGACTTCATGTGTAGTTAACTACAGTCATTAGTACAATAAGAAAGGTTGCAAATGAAAGATGATTGGTTACAAAAGAATTACATATTTAAATTGGTTTTATGGAGTGATTTAACCCTTTCAGGGTCTCCAGGCCCTCTTCCAGACTTGTTCTCAGGGTTGCCCAAATTAAAAAAAAAAAATTTTTTATGAAAAGATAGAGAATTTTTCCCGATCATAATGACACCAAAAGTATGAAATTTGATGGAAAACTTACGGAATTATGCTCTCGCGAAATTAGCGGTCTCGACGATGTTTACGCATCGGCGATTTTTGCCCACTTTGAGCCCTATTTTCGGACAATTCCAGTGTACTAGTCGACAAAAAATTTAACTTTCGCTAGAATTCCATTTTTTCTATTGAATGAGTACAAGAAACCACCCATTTACTGATTTCAACTATCCAATACAGTGGTCAGAATCTAGCAATTTTTCCAATTTCACACAAATTTCAAAAGATGCCAATTTCCAAATAGGATCCAGAATAAACAAGACAGACATTCCTGGCACTAAAATAACATTTCCTCTGTTTATTAGTAACGTCCCCATGCCCCTCTTACATTCTTTCGCTTTCCACATTGAATTTTTATTCTCATAAAAAATAGATTTACTGTTATGCAGACTATTGCATTAGTGTAGAAGTGGTATAAATAATATCAGCGCACTTGTGAAAGAATATTAGACTCACCAGTTGATGTGTATTGGACGCTTAGCATGATTTTACTTTTGAACTTTGGTAAAAATCGAACATTTCTGCTACTTTGAGCTCAATTTCAAGGTACTTTTCATTGTAAAACCAGTCAAAATCATCTCAATTTCTGTAATATGTCTTCCATTCTATAAAATGAGACCAGGAAAACTAGAATACAACAATAAATACCATACGGAAATACAGTGCAAAGTCGCTGTTTTAATCCAAAAACACGGTCAAAGTTTTTTTTTCTCATTACGCACTGTGTGCTGCAGGATGTTTTTTATACTGCGCACACTGACCACATAGAAATAGACCCATTCTTTCATATGTAGGCCTACCAGCTTTCTCTCACTAGATTTGAGGGCTCTAGAATTTAGGCGTACTAGTACGTCAAAAACCCTGGTGCATAAGCCGTACTAGTACGTCCGAAACCCTGAAAGGGTCAACAGTTAGGAAAAATACACCATGATAAATGTAATTTTCATTTAATAGATTTAATATGTGCTTATTTAACAATATTTATAAAGAATGTCTGATGGAGAACTTTAAATTTTTTGAGGCAGTGAGTTCCTTGTATTATTGCAATGTAGGATGAGATACGTACTATATTCCTATCTAGTAATATATTTTTTTTTTTTTTTTTTTTAACAAGTCGGCCGTTTCCCACCGAGGCAGGGTGACCCAAAAAAAAAAGAAAGAAAATCCCCAAAAAGAAAATACTTTCATCATCATTCAACACTTTCACCACACTCGCACATTATCACTGTTTTTGCAGAGGTGCTCAGAATACAACAGTTTAGAAGCATATACGTATAAAGATACACAACATATCCCTCCAAACTGCCAATATCCCAAACCCCTCCTTTAAAGTGCAGGCATTGTACTTCCCATTTCCAGGACTCAAGTCCGACTATATGAAAATAACCGGTTTCCCTGAATCCCTTCACTAAATATTACCCTGCTCACACTCCAACAGATCGTCAGGTCCCAAGTACCATTCGTCTCCATTCACTCCTATCTAACACGCTCACGCACGCTTGCTGGAAGTCCAAGCCCCTTGCCCACAAAACCTCCTTTACCCCCTCTCTCCAACCCTTTCGAGACGACCCCTACCCCGCCTTCCTTCCCCTATAGATTTATATACTTTCCATGTCATTCTACTTTGATCCATTCTCTCTAAATGACCAAACCACCTCAACAACCCCTCTTCTGCCCTCTGACTAATACTTTTATTAACTCCACACCTTCTCCTAATTTCCACACTCCGAATTTTCTGCATAATATTTACACCACACATTGCCCTTAAACAGGACATCTCCACTGCCTCCAACCGTCTCCTCGCTGCTGCATTTACCACCCTAGCTTCACACCCATATAAGAGTGTTGGTACTACTATACTTTCATACATTCCCTTCTTTGCCTCCATAGATAACGTTTTTTGACTCCACATATACCTCATATACCTTATTGCATTTATGGATTTAGTAATATATATACATATATATATATACAGCCTCTCCTCACGTAACGATGCAGTTATGTTCCTAGTACCATGTTGGTAAACAAATGTGTTGCTAAATGAGGAGCATCGGTAAATGAGGCTGTATATATATAGGAGTTTGAGAGGTGGAACAAGAACAGGACTAAATTGTATGAAAACAGGATTCAGTTCATGTTTGACATTGTATATTTTTCTCCACATCACATTAAGGTAAGGAGGCACTTTTTAACAGTAGCTTTGAAGTGGTTGATTGTGAACCTTAGGAATCTTCAGGCATAAAGTTTCAGATATTAACCCTTTCAGGGTCCGTCCCGTAGATCTACGGCTTTATGTTCAGGGTCCAAACCGTAGATCTACGCCATGAGCTCAGCTCACTCTGATAAACTGTGAGTGGTACATTTGGGCCTAGATATGAGAGAATACATCTATGTGGTATGTGTGCACCACATAAAACAGATCCTGCAACACACTGTGTATAATGAGAGAAAAAAATGAAATCATGATTTTTCGATTAAAACAGCAACTTTGCAGTGTTTTTTCGTATGTTTTTTATAGTTGTATTTGCGATTTCTTGGTCTCATTTGATAGAATGGAAGACATATTACAGAAATAGAGATGATTTTGATTGGTTTTAGTACTGGAAATGGCTTGAAACTGAGCTCAAAGTAGCAGAAATGTTAAATTTTTGCCGATATTCAAGAGTAAACAAATGACCTCACACGTCTAATACACGTCAGCTGGTGGGTCTAATATACATTCACAAATATGGTGATGATATTTATACAATTATTACAGTATTGCATAACAGTAAATCTTCTATTTTTTGGTGTGAATAAAAATTCATTATGTGAATAAAAAATCAAAATGGAATTTATTTGTAAAGCCTCAAAACATAACTAATGAACAGAGGAAATGTTAGTTTAGTGCCAGGAATGCCTACATTGTTCATTCTGGACCCTATTTTGAAATTGGAATATTTTGAACTTTGTGTTAAATTGGCCAAATTAACAATTTCCGATCACTTTATTTTGTAGTTGAAACAGTTGACTTGGCGATTTCTTGTGCTCAATCGATAGAATAGAAGTAATACTAGTGAAATAGCTAAGAATTTGGTTGATTGGAATAATGTAATTGGCCTAAAATGGGAGTCAAAGTCGGCAAAATCGCCGATTCGTAAACATCGCTGACACATCAAAATTCGCGAGAGCATAATTTTGTCAATTTTCCACCAAATTTCGTACTTTTTGTTTTATTACCTTCACAAAAAGATTCTCTACGATTTCATAAGAAAAAATAACAAATTTTTTTTTTGAAAATTCTTGGACACTGGTGCGTGACTCCAGATTTGGGCCTTGGACCCTGAAAGGGTTAATGCTTTTATGAGCATTGACTTTTTACATGTATTGAGACAGATACAAGGGATATCAGAGTTACGTTGCAGCTATCAAGAAAGAGAAATGATTGTCCTGTGTATATAGTATATATAGTAGTATGAGTGAATATTATATATACATATTTAGTGAGGGAGTGTGTTATCTGGCACTAGATTGGATAGTCACTCTCAAAGCAGCTTTAGGTATTTTCTTGTAGTAGATCCCCAGGCACAAATAGCATTGGTGAAGTAATGATAGGTTAGAGAAGAGTACAGTGTAAGTAATACTGTTTGAGGTACATAGTAATGTATCTTAGAGAGGATGCCAACAGATTTGGTTAACTTTTTTATTATGTGGTGGATGTACACACAGTACCAGTATATAGTGAATATTGAGTTGGGGTTTAGTATTGTGCATCTGCATGTTTCATGTACTAAAACTGTGCAACTCATCTGCTGTCTTAAAGCACTGCAGTACAGTAGGGCCCCGCTTTATGGTGTTTCGCTTTACGGCGTTCCACTAATATGGACATTTCAAATTATGACCAAAACTTGCTATATGGCTCCCCCCGCCTGACTTTCTAATATGGTCACCACACCTCCACCCAGTTTGTTTACATCCTTCATGAGCTCCGTAAGCAACGCGTCTCTCCATTATGTCTGGAAACTCCAAAATTTCTAGCGTTTTTAAAAGTTACTTTATTTTTGTTTTTAACAGGTTGGCCGTCTCCCACCGAGGCAGGGCAACCCAGAAAGAAAGAAAATCCCCGAAAAGAAAATACTTTCATAAACATTCAACACTTTCACCTCACTCGTACATATTCACTGTTTTTGCGGAAGTGCCCAGAACACAACAGTTTAGAAGCATATACGTATAAAGATATACAACATATCCCTCCAAACTGCCAATATCCCAAACCCCTCTTTTAAAGTGCAGGCATTGTACTTCTCATTTCCAGTACTCAAGTCTGGCTATATAAAAATAACTGGTTTCCCTGAATCCCTTCACAAAATATTACCCTGCTCACACTCCAACAGCTCGTCAGGTCCCAAGTACCATTCGTCTCCATTCACTTCTATCTAACACGCTCACACATGCTTACTGGAAGTCCAAGCCCCTCCGCTCCCTTAAGCCTTTTCGAGGACGATCCCTATCCCGCCTTTCTTCCCCTACAGATTTATATGCTCTCCATGTCATTCTACTTTGATCCATTCTCTAAATGACCAAATCACCTCAACAACCCCTCTTCAACCTTCTAATACTTTTATTAACCCTTAAACTGTCCAAACGTATATCTACGTTTTTTCAACATTTGAAAGTATGTAAAAAAATGTAGACCTTTTTTTTTTTACATTTGAAAATGTGTAAAAATCTTTGATCTACATTTTTTTATATATATATTTGAAAATATGTAAAAAAGGAGGGGTGTTAATGTTGCAGTTTAAAAACTGTAGTGTAAAGCACCCTTCTGGCAAGACAGTGATGGAGTGAATGATGGTGAAAGTTTTTCTTTTTCGGGCCACCCTGCCTTGGTGGGAATCGGCCAGTGTGATAATAAAAAATATAAAATATATTTGAAAATATGTAAAAAAACAGATCTACTTTTGGAGCACTACGCATGTGAATGTAGATCTGTTTGGACAGTTTAAGGGTTAACTCCACACCTTCTCCTAATTTCCACACTCTGAATTCTCTGTATGATATTTACACCACACATTGCCCTTAGACAGGACATCTCCACTGCCTCTAACCCAAGCTTCACACCCATATAAGAGTGTTGGTACCTCTATACTTTCATACATTCCCTTCTTTGTCTCCACATATACCTCAATGCACCACTCGCCTTTTTTTCTTTCATCAATTCTGTGGTTAACCTCATCCTTCATACATCCATCTGCTGACATGTCAACTCCCAAATATCTGAAAACATTCACTTCTTCCATACTACTCCTCTCCAATTTGATATCCAATTTTTCTTTATCTAAATCATTTGATACCTTCATCACACTCTTTTCTGTGTTCACTTTCAACTTTCTACCTTTACACACACTTCCAAACTCGTCCACTAACCTTTGCAACCTTTCTTTAGAATCTCCCATAAGCAGAGTATCATCAGCAAAGAGTAACTGTGTCAGTTCCCTTTTGTATTTGATTCCCCATAATTTAATCCCACCCCCGCTCCTCAATACCCTAGCACTCACTTATTTTACAACCCCATCTATAAATATATTAAGCAACCATGGTGACATTACACATCCCTATCTAAGACCCACCTTTACCGGGAAGTCTCCCTCACTTCTACACACTCTAACCTGAGCCTCACTATCCTCATAAAAACTCTTTACAGCATTTAGTAACTTACTACCTATTCCATATACAGTGGACCCCCGCCTTACGATCAGCTCCCAACTCGAACAATTATGTAAGTGTATTTTTGCAAGTGCTTTTGTACGTGTATTTTTGGGGGTCTGAAACGGACTAATCTAATTTACAATATTCCTTATGGGAACAGATTCGTTCGGTAACGGCACCTGAACAGACTTCTGGAATGAATTAATATCGTAAGTCGGGGGTACACTGTACTTGCAACATCTGCCACATTGCTCCCCTATCCACCCTATCATATGCCTTTTCTAACTCCATAAATGCAATGAAAACTTCCCTACCTGTATCTAAATACTGTTCACATATATTCTTCAATGTAAACACTTGATCTACACATCCCCTACCCACTCTAAAACCTTCTTGCTCATCTGCAATCCTACATTCTGTCTCCTCTTCAAGGGGGGCTCCTTGGCGTGGTGAAGAGGCTCTTGGTCTGAGGAATTAGACCTGTCGGTCTACTTCCTCAGACCGAACCTAATTACCCCCCAATCCCCCGTTCCCTATCCCATCCTCCCCATCCTCCCCTTTTTCCTTTCCTCCTCCTCCTCCTCCTCCTCCTCCTCCTCCTCCTCCTCCTCCTCCTCCTCCCCATCCTCCCCTTTTTCCTTTCCTTTTTGGCCTTTGTTTATTTTTTTTTTTTCCCACAGGCACGCTAGTTCCTAGGTAGGGGAAAGGGTACCGGGGTCCATCCCATTCCGTTGAGGTTCTTGGTGGTGGCGTAGTTTGCCGTGGAATCTGGATTGCCTGGGGATGTCCTGATCCCTCTCCGGTATCCCGGAGGGTGGCTTTGGGTGTCTCTTGGGCGACTGGTGTAACTCTGGAAGCCACCTTTCGGATTCCGGGGGTGGTGGCCGAAGGAGGTATGCTTTGTGGCGGATTTCCGGCCGCGCGCTCTTTTGTCCACCGAGGTAGCTCGGCAGATGTGAGGTTGCTATCCCGGATTGCCGGTTTACTGGCATGATGGGTAGGGTATGGCACGGGTTCCATGCTGCATCTGCGCTACTTGCGGTGCTGAGGTCCTCTTGGGCGCGGAGGGAGATTTCTGGCCCTTTCATTCCTCCTAGGAACTATCCCTCCCCGGTCCCCCCTTTTTTTTATTCTTTTTTTTATTTTTATTTTTTTTTCTTAAAAACAAAAAGAAAGAAGTAACCTAACCATGGCAGCCCTAGTCCATGAACCTGCTACCCCTGGGCCCCTTCTTGATACCGCACCCCGTTCTGACCCCGCCTCGTCTTTGGACCACTCTTCGGACATTCCTCATGCCTCTGTACCTCTTGCCGGTGCTGTTTCCTCACCCGCTTCAGGTACTGAGGCCTCGGCTGACTCCTTCGATTTATCTGACCTTCACTCTCCTCTGACTATGCTTCCGGCCTCTCCCTCTACGGTGCGGCAATTTTCGAATCGCCGGCCCGTTCCACGTCAGACCAACTCTGGTCCCACGCCTAAACGACAACGACAATTACCTGCTGATGATACTTCTCCACCTTCTCGTTCTTCTCAGAAAAGATTGACATGTCCTTCACTATCTTTCCACGCTCAGTTTCAGACTGCACAATGGACTAAATTCTTCACTTTACGACCGACTTCCTCTACTGCCTATCTTTCTGACCACAGTATTGGCAAGGCACTCCTACGCCATGTTGGTAAAGATATTTCTTTTCATGCTCTTAAGAGCGGTACGCGCATCGTCACTGTACAGAATGCTACTCAGGCTCATGAGCTTTCTCGTCTTTCCCATATCGATACTGTTCCTGTAACTATTGAAAAGCATCATTCCCAATTTTTGTAGTGGTACCGTCATTCTGCCCCATACCATAGTTCAACAAAATTTCCAGACATGTGGCACTGACATTCTTGAACAGCTGGAACTCCAAGATCTCCCAATCCTCAAGGTAGACACTTACGTTCTTCCTGCCCGCGGGTGGAGACGTTACCCTAGCAATGTGGCTCGTTTAACTTTTGACAGCCATGAACTCCCATCCTCAGTTTATGTAGCAGGACATCGGTTACAAGTTCGAAAGGTGATCCCTACACCGCAACAGTGTAGAAATTGCTGGCGATTTGGCCATCCAGCAAAATATTGCAGATCTATTGCCGAATGCCCAGTCTGTGGTGCCGATGACCATTCTAATACGTCTTGCAATCGACCTCCCTCTTGCCTTAATTGTCATGAGGCTCACCCTTCGTACTCTCGCCGTTGTCAAGTCTACTTAAACGAGCGGGAAATCCGTTACCTCAAAGAGGCAGAAGGTCTCCCGTATGCCATGGCAGTTTCTCATCTCCGCCTCCAAGGGAGACTACCTCGTGTTTCTTATTCCCGTGTTTCAAAACGTCCCCCCACTCCTGGTATCCCATCTTCTGCACCCACCTCTGTGGTTACCTCTCCCATAGTCACTCCTGTAGCTAATTCTTTTGCTGTCCTCGGCTCAGACGTCCCTACTTCAACGTCTCAGTCTGATCTTGCTTCTTCGTGTTCTCTCTCACAGGCCTCAGTAGCGATGAGATTTCGTACGACACCTCCTCCCAATCGTCCCTCTACTTCTCAAAAGTCAAAAAAAGGTCCGTTAACACCTCCTACCCATCTTCCACCACCTCATTTTCCCTTCCCTGTCCCTGTACCTGGTTCTCCCCCTCTCACTGGCTCTGTGACAAGTGTAGAGGTTCACCCTCCTCCTCGTACTGTACCTTCCTCCCCTGTTCCCTCCCAAGTTTCTTCATCTTCTGCCACCTCCCAGGTTTCTGCCTCTTCTGTCCCCTTCCACGCTTCTCCAGTTCCCTCCACCCTTCCTTCCCCCCCTACCTTGGTACAGTCCATTACAGTTCCAATCTTTACTCATCCTCCCCCTACCATTTCCAATATTGTCTCCCATACGACGTCTCTGAATTCTGAAACACTTGAAGCAATCTCTGAATATATTGCAGAGACCAAACCATCAATGGACACTGATCCACCCTCCGCTCCTTCTCTCTCCTCTACTCCATCTGCGCAACTCCTTTCTTCACAGCGCACCGTTCCTTCGCTGCTTGAACGTTTTCCACTGCCTCCGCATGTGGACTTTTCTAACCCCTCTAGTCCGTAGGAACCCTTACCTGCGGATTTCAGGTATCTTTGTCATTGCCAATCATGGCCTATTTACAGTGGAACATATGCGGCCTCAGGGGTAATCGGGGTGAGCTTCAGATGTTACTCTCCCAGTTTTCCCCTGTTGGTGTTTGCTTACAGGAACCAAAATTACACTCTGCTGCTATCTCTCCCATCTCAGGCTATAATTTATTGTATTCTTCAGATCCTTTTCCTGATGGGACCTTTAATGAAAGTGCCCTTCTTCTACGCACTGATATTCCGTACCACCAGCTATTTGTTCGTACTTCGCTGCATTACACAGCAGCCCGTATCCACTTGCATAGGTGGTATACACTCTGTTCTTTATATCTCTCTCCTTCTCGGGCATTATCTATTCCGGATATTGCCTTTCTTGTTTCATCATTACCACCACCGATTCTGTTACTTGGTGATTTTAATGCCCACCATTTCCTCTGGGGGGGGGGTCTCACTGTGATTCCCGTGGCATTCAGTTAGAGGCTTTTCTTGCCACCCTCCCCCTCCATGTTTTAAATACAGGTACTCACACCCATTTTGATCCTCGGACTCACACTCTCTTTCATCGATCTCTCAGTCTGCTCTTCCTCCGCCGCATTAGACTTCACTTGGTCTGTTCTTCCGGACTTACATGACAGCGATCATTTCCCAATCATTCTTACTTCCCCTTCATATTCACCACCTCTTCGCATCCCACGCTGGCAATTTGATCAGGCAAATTGGAACCTTTACTCACACCTAACTGTTTTTAGAGAGGTTCCTTCTTCGCCCTCCATCGATGAGCTTTTACACCTCTTCTCGTCCTCCGTTTTAACCGCAGCTTCTCATTCTATACCCCAAACTTCGGGCAGGCATTCTCAGAAATGCGTGCCTTGGTGGTCTCCTGCTTGTGCTCGTGCAGTACGTTTGAAACGCGCTGCATGGGGCAGGTACCGGTACAATAGAACCACAGAGAGACTTCTTGAATTTAAGCAGAAGCGTGCGATCGCTCGCCGTGTCATCCGTGACGCTAAACGCACTTGCTGGCGAGATTGTCTCCACCATCACCTCTGCTTCCTCTACGAGTGCAGTCTGGAAAAAGTTACGAAAACTGAGTGGTAAATATTCTCCTGACCTGGCTCTTGTTCTGCGGGTTGCCGGTGTTGATATAGCAAACCCACTAGATGTTGCCAATGAAATTGGCAATCATCTGGTCCGTATTTCTCAGGGACTCCATCTATGCCCCTCATTTCTTTCCTCAAAGTCTGCCAGAGAGTTAGCACCCTTGGACTTTTCTTCTCTCAGAGAAGAACAGTATAATGTGCCTTTTACACTTCAAGAATTGGAGGCGACACACTCAGCTTGCCGATCATCGGCAGCTGGGCCCGACGACATTCATATTCATATGCTACAACATTTACATCAGTCAGCCCTTGCAGTCCTATTACGCCTTTACAATCTTACTTGGTCACAAGGAGTTCTTCCACAGCTGTGGAAATCCGCCATTGTTCTCCCTTTCCGCAAACCAGGCACTACAGGACATGAAACCTCCCACTATCGTCCCATTGCTCTTTCCAGTGCAGTTTGCAAAGTGATGGAACGCCTGGTAAATAGACGTTTAGTGTGGTATTTAGAGAGAGACAACAGTCTCTCCACTCGTCAATATGGCTTTCGTAAGGGATGTTCTACCATAGACCCCTTACTACGCTTGGATACGTATGTTTGTAATGCCTTTGCTAATAACCACTCAGTTACTGCCATATTTTTTGACCTTGAGAAGGCATATGAGACAACTTGGAGGTATAATATTTTAGCCCAAGCCCACTCCTTAGGCCTTCGAGGCAATCTACCATCCTTCCTTAAGAACTTTTTAACTGACAGGCATTTCCGTGTTCGGGTTAATAATGTGCTCTCCCCGGACTTTATCCAAGCTGAAGGTGTACCCCAGGGATGTGTTCTGAGCACAACACTTTTTCTCCTTGCTATTAATGATTTGGCCTCTAGTCTTCCATCAAATATTTGGTCATCACTCTATGTTGATGACTTCGCTATTGCCTGTGCAGGCGCTGACTGTCACCTCCTTACAGTTTCTCTCCAGCATGCAGTCGACCGTGTTTCCAATTGGGCCACCACACGTGGGTTTAAATTTTCCAGCACTAAAACCCACCAAATTACTTTCACTAGACGCTCTGTCATCTCCGATCATCCTTTGTACCTCTGGCTCCCGTATCCCTGAACGTGATAGTCAAGTTTCTGGGCCTCCTCTTTGATCGTAGGTTATCCTGGAAACCTCACATTACCTCTCTGAAGGCAACTTGCCACAGCCAGCTGAACCTTCTTAAAACCCTTGCTCATCTTTCATGGGGAGCTGATCGTCGAACCCTCCTTCGCCTACATTCCACCCTTATCTTTTCGAAACTTGATTATGGTGACCAGATCTATTCAGTGGCATCTCCTGCTACTCTCTCTAGCCTTAACCCCATTCATCACCAAGGATTACGTTTATGCCTTGGTGCTTTTCGCTCTTCCCCTGTCGAGAGCCTCTATGCAGAAGCGAACGTTCCATCCTTATCCGATCGCCGTGATGCCCATTGCCTTCGCTACTATGTACGCTCTCATGATCTCCGCAATCCTTCCATTTATAGAATGGTCACTGATATTAGTAGACATTCTTTATTTGTTCGCCGCCCCTGTTTACTCTGTCCCCTCTCTCTTCGCCTTCATTCGCTCTTGTCTTCTCTTCAATTACCACCTTTCTATGTACATGTAGCATCTCACTTTTCCCTACCCCCCTGGGAAGTTCCAGCTGTTCGAGTCTGTTCTTTCTCTCTCCCTTGCTCGAAAGCCCAACTGTCTACGGTCGCTTCCCCCACTCTTTTTCTTTACCACTTCCACTCTCATTCTCATGCCATTGCTGTGTACACAGATGGCTCTAAGTCTTCTGACGGCGTAGGATTCGCAGCAGTGTTTCCGGACAGCGTCGTACAAGGGCATTTACTATCTTCGGCTAGTATTTTTACTGCTGAATTGTATGCCATCCTTACAGCACTTATCCGTATTACATCTATGCCTGTGTCATCATTTGTGGTTGTCTCAGACTCCCTTAATGCTTTACAGGCTATACAGAAATTTGATACACCTCACCCCTTAGTCCTCCGTATCCAACTTTGGCTACGCCGCATCTTTACCAAGCATAAAGATGATGTTTTTTGTTGGGTCCCTGGTCATGTTGACGTACAGGGCAATGAACAGGCAGACACTGCTGCGCGGTCAGCAGTACATGACCTACCAGTTTCTTATAGAGGTATTCCATTTACGGACTATTTTGCTGCAATATCTTCCCAACTTCACACCCGTTGGCAACAACATTGGTCTACTATGCTCGGCAACAAACTTCAATCTATTAAACCGAGTATAGGTTACTGGCCGTCTTCTTATCACCAGTGTCGAGGTTGGGAGACTACTCTCTCCCGTCTTCGCATTGGCCATACTCGTCTTACTCATGGATATCTCATGGAGAGGCGCCCTGCTCCTCTCTGTGAGAATTGCCAAGTTCCATTATCAGTCAGCCACATTCTGTTAGACTGCCCACTTTATCAACGAGCACGCAGAATTTACCTCCGTCGTCGTCTTCGCTCCGCTGCTCTCTCTTTACCTTCCCTTCTCGCTGATGGACCCACCTTTCATCCAGACTCTCTCATTGACTTTTTGACAACAACTGACTTACTTCACAAATTCTGGTACCTTCAGCCCTTTCTACCTCAATCTCTTGCTACCCTCTACCCCTGTACTATCCCCTGCCCCGCTGTTTTCTGTAACCTACTGATCATCCCTCCCCCCTTCTGACGCCCAATACCCTTGCTTCCTTCCCCACCCTGCAGCACTGTATAGCCCTTGTGGCTTAGCGCTTCTTTTTGATTATAATAATAATAATACACATTCTGTCTTGCCTCCAATTCTTTCAACAATAACCTTCCAAACACTTCTTGGTATACTCAGTAAACTTCTTCCTCTATAATCTTTACAGTCTCTTTTGTCCTTCCTTTTATATAAAGGAATTAAACATGCTGCCTGCCAATCCCAGGTACCTTCCCCTCTTTCATACATTTATTAAACATAAATATCAACCACTTCAACACTATATCCCCCCTCCTGTGGGTATCAAGTGATTTAGATAAAGAAAAATTGGATATCAAATTGGAGAGGAGGAGTATGGAAGAAGTGAATGTTTTCAGATATTTGGGAGTTGACATGTCAGCGGATGGATGTATGAAGGATGAGGTTAACCATAGAATTGATGAAGGGAAAAAGGTGAGTGGTGCGTTGAGGTATATGTGGAAACAAAAAACATTATCTGTGGAGGCAAAGAAGGAAATGTATGAAAGTATAGTGGTACCAACACTCTTACATGGGTGTGAAGCTTGGGTTGTAAATGCTGCAGCGAGGAGGCAGTGGAGATGTCCCGTCTAAGGGCAATGTGTTGTGTAAATGTTTTGCAGAGAATTCGGAGTGTGGAAATTAGGAGAAGGTGTGGAGTTAATAAAAGTATTAGTCAGAGGGCTGAAGAGGGTTCGTTGAGGTGGTTTGGTCATTTAGAGAGAATGGATCATAGTAGAATGACATGGAGAGCATATAAATCTGTAGGGGAAGGAAGGTGGGGTAGGGGTTGTCCTCGAAAAGGGAGAGAGGGGGTAAAGGAGGTTTTGTGGGTGAGGGGCTTGTACTTCCAGCAAGCATGTGTGAGCATGTTAGATAGAAGTGAACATAGACGAATGGTAATTGGGACCTAATGAGCTGTTGGAGTCTGAGCAGGGTAATATTTTGTGAAGGGATTCAGGGAAACTGTTTATTTTTACATAGGTGGCCTTGAGTACTGGAAATGGGAAGTACAATGCCTGCACTTTAGAGGAGGGGTTTGGGATATTGGCAGTTTGGAGGAATGTGTTGTGTATCTTTATACGTATATGCTTCTAAACTGTTGTATTCTGAGCACCTCTGCAAAAAGTGATTATGTATGAGTGAGGTGAAAGTGTTGAATGTTGATGAAAGTATTTTCTTTTTGAGGATTTTCTTTCTTTTTGGGTCACCCTGCCTCGGTGGGAGACGGCCAACGTGTTAAAAAAAAAAAAACTATAGTTTTACGTACAGAAAAGGGATGATGGCAAAAAAAGAAAAAAAAAATATACAAGTCAAAGCTTTTTTCTGATTTTAAAAGCTACATCTCTCCACTTTGGTCTTCCTTTTCCTCTCTTCCTCATTCTCATTCTCTTTTTTTTTTTACTTCTCTTCCAATTTTCTTTTCTATTAAAGTTTCATTTTAACTTTGTTTTAAAATGTTTTCTGTGAGAGTTTTGTAATGGCAAATAAGTAGCATATCTTTCCCAGATACCAGTGCAAGTTGTGCCGGGGCGTTGTTGAAGTACCAAAAGAATATTTCTGTCATATGGATGGACAAGGGTCACGAGCAGATAAATTCCAGCGGCCAGAATTGTGTTGCGGCAGCTACGAGTTCATTGCGACTCCAGAGTATTGCCGGGTAAGATCAACTACACTTTTCTTAAGCTCTTCTTCAACTGGTGAAATTTAAAAAGTGTTTTTTCTTCTTGAATTTGATGATACAATAAATTCTGCAGAAGTACCATCTCCAGCTGTTACTTTTAGTTTTGTACACTCGACCTCCACCACACCTGTGCCAAACAAGACCCACCACACCTGTGCCAAACAAGACCCACCACACCTGTGCCAAACAAGACCCCACCACACCTGTGCCAAACAAGACCCCACCACACCTGTGCCAAACAAGACCCACCACACCTGTGCCAAACAAGACCCCACCACACCTGTGCCAAACAAGACCCACCACACCTGTGCCAAACAAGACCCCACCACACCTGTGCCAAACAAGACCCACCACACCTGTGCCAAACAAGACCCACAACATCTGTGCCAAACAAGACCCACCACACCTGTGCCAAACAAGACCCACCACACCTGCACTGAATAAACAGGAACCCACCACACCTGCACTGAATGAACAGGAACCCACTACACCTGCACTGAATAAACAGGAACCCACCACACCTGCACTGAATAAACAGGAACCCACCACACCTGCACTGAATAAACAGGAACCCACCACACCTGCACTGAATAAACAGGAACCCACCACACCTGCACTGAATAAACAGGAACCCACCACACCTGCACTGAATAAACAGGAACCCACCACACCTGCACTGAATAAACAGGAACCCACCACACCTACACTGAATAAACAGGAACCCACCACACCTACACTGAATAAACAGGAACCCACCACACCTGCACTGAATAAACAGGAACCCACCACACCTACACTAAATAAATAGTAACCCACCACACCTGCACTGAATAAACAGGAACCCACCACACCTACACTGAATAAACAGGAACCCACCACACCTGCACTGAATAAACAGGAACCCACCACACCTACACTGAATAAATAGTAACCCACCACACCTACACTGAATAAAGAGGAACCCACCACACCTACACTGAATAAACATTAACCCACCACACCTGCACTGAATAAACAGGAACCCACCACACCTACACTGAATAAATAGTAACCCACCACACCTGCACTGAATAAACAGGAACCCACCACACCTACACTGAATAAACAGGAACCCACCACACCTGCACTGAATAAACAGGAACCCACCACACCTACACTGAATAAATAGTAACCCACCACACCTACACTGAATAAATAGTAACCCACCACACCTACACTGAATAAACAGGAACCCACCACACCTACACTGAATAAACAGGAACCCACCACACCTACACTGAATAAACAGGAACCCACCACACCTACACTGAATAAACAGGAACCCACCACACCTGCACTGAATAAACAGGAACCCACCACACCTACACTGAATAAATAGTAACCCACCACACCTGCACTGAATAAATAGTAACCCACCACACCTACACTGAATAAATAGTAACCCACCACATCTACACTGAATAAATAGTAACCCACCACACCTACACTGAATAAATAGTAACCCACCACACCTACACTGAATAAATAGTAACCCACCACACCTACACTGAATAAATAGTAACCCACCACACCTACACTGAATAAATAGTAACCCACCACACCTACACTGAATAAACAGGAACCCACCACACCTACACTGAATAAACAGGAACCCACCACACCTACACTGAATAAATAGTAACCCACCACACCTACTGAATAAACAGGAACCCACCACACCTACACTGAATAAACAGGAACCAACCTCACCTACACTGAATAAACAGGAACCCACCACACCTACACTGAATAAACAGGAACCCACCACACCTACACTGAATAAATAGTAACCCACCACACCTGCACTGAATAAACAGGAACCCACCACACCTACACAGAATAAACAGGAACCCCCCACCACCTGCACTGAATAAACAGGAACCCACCACACCTACACTGAATAAATAGTAACCCACCACACCTACACTGAATAAACAGGAACCCACCACACCTACACTGAATAAACAGGAACCCACCACACCTACACTGAATAAACAGGAACCCACCACACCTACACTGAATAAACAGGAACCCACCACACCTGCACTGAATAAACAGGAACCCACCACACCTGCACTGAATAAATAGTAGCCCACCACACCTGCACTGAATAAATAGTAACCCACCACATCTGCACTGAATAAATAGTAACCCACCACACCTACACTGAATAAATAGTAACCCACCACACCTACACTGAATAAATAGTAACCCACCACACCTACACTGAATAAATAGTAACCCACCACACCTACACTGAATAAACAGGAACCCACCACACCTACACTGAATAAACAGGAACCCACCACACCTACACTGAATAAACAGGAACCCACCACACCTACTGAATAAACAGGAACCCACCACACCTACACTGAATAAACAGGAACCCACCTCACCTACACTTAATAAACAGGAACCCACCACACCTACACTGAATAAACAGGAACCCACCACACCTACACTGAATAAATAGTAACCCACCACACCTGCACTGAATAAACAGGAACCCACCACACCTACACAGAATAAACAGGAACCCACCACACCTGCACTGAATAAACAGGAACCCACCACACCTACACTGAATAAATAGTAACCCACCACACCTACACTGAATAAACAGGAACCCACCACACCTACACTGAATAAACAGGAACCCACCACACCTACACTGAATAAACAGGAACCCACCACACCTACACTGAATAAACAGGAACCCACCACACCTGCACTGAATAAACAGGAACCCACCACACCTGCACTGAATAAATAGTAACCCACCACACCTGCACTGAATAAATAGTAACCCACCACATCTGCACTGAATAAATAGTAACCCACCACACCTACACTGAATAAATAGTAACCCACCACACCTACACTGAATAAATAGTAACCCACCACACCTACACTGAATAAATAGTAACCCACCACACCTACACTGAATAAACAGGAACCCACCACACCTACACTGAATAAACAGGAACCCACCACACCTACACTGAATAAACAGGAACCCACCACACCTACACTGAATAAACAGGAACCCACCACACCTACACTGAATAAACAGGAACCCACCACACCTACACTGAATAAACAGGAACCCACCACACCTACACTGAATAAACAGGAACCCACCACACCTACACTGAATAAACAGGAACCCACCACACCTACACTGAATAAATAGTAACCCACCACACCTACACTGAATAAACAGGAACCCACCACACCTACACTGAATAAATAGTAACCCACCACATCTACACTGAATAAACAGGAACCCACCACACCTACACTGAATAAACAGGAACCCACCACACCTACACTGAATAAACAGGAACCCACCACACCTACACTGAATAAACAGGAACCCACCACACCTGAATAAACAGGAACCCACCACACCTACACTGAATAAACAGGAACCCACCTCACCTACACTGAATAAACAGGAACCCACCACACCTACACTGAACAGGAACCCACCACACCTACACTGAATAAATAGTAACCCACCACACCTGCACTGAATAAACAGGAACCCACCACACCTACACAGAATAAACAGGAACCCACCACACCTGCACTGAATAAACAGGAACCCACCACACCTACACTGAATAAATAGTAACCCACCACACCTACACTGAATAAACAGGAACCCACCACACCTACACTGAATAAACAGGAACCCACCACACCTACACTGAATAAACAGGAACCCACCACACCTACACTGAATAAACAGGAACCCACCACACCTTCACTGAATAAACAGGAACCCACCACACCTGCACTGAATAAATAGTAACCCACCACAACTGCACTGAATAAATAGTAACCCACCACATCTGCACTGAATAAATAGTAACCCACCACACCTACACTGAATAAATAGTAACCCACCACACCTACACTGAATTAGTAACCCACCACACCTACACTGAATAAATAGTAACCCACCACACCTACACTGAATAAACAGGAACCCACCACACCTACACTGAATAAACAGGAACCCACCACAACTACACTGAATAAACAGGAACCCACCACACCTACACTGAATAAACAGGAACCCACCACACCTACACTGAATAAACAGGAACCCACCACACCTACACTGAATAAACAGGAACCCACCACACCTACACTGAATAAACAGGAACCCACCACACCTACACTGAATAAACAGGAACCCACCACACCTACACTGAATAAACAGGAACCCACCACACCTACACTGAATAAACAGGAACCCACCACACCTACACTGAATAAACAGGAACCCACCACACCTACACTGAATAAACAGGAACCCACCACACCTACACTGAATAAACAGGAACCCACCACACCTACACTGAATAAATAGTAACCCACCACATCTACACTGAATAAACAGGAACCCACCACACCTACACTGAATAAACAGGAACCCACCACACCTACACTGAATAAACAGGAACCCACCACACCTACACTGAATAAACAGGAACCCACCACACCTACACTGAATAAATAGTAACCCTCCACATCTACACTGAATAAACAGGAACCCACCACACCTACACTGAATAAATAGTAACCCACCACACCTACACTGAATAAATAGTAACCCACCACACCTACACTGAATAAATAGTAACCCACCACACCTACACTGAATAAACAGGAACCCACCACATCTACACTGAATAAATAGTAACCCACCACACCTACACTGAATAAATAGTAACCCACCACACCTACACTGAATAAATAGTAACCCACCACACCTACACTGAATAAATAGTAACCCACCACACCTACACTGAATAAACAGGAACCCACCACATCTACACTGAATAAACAGGAACCCACCACATCTACACTGAATAAATAGTAACCCACCACACCTACACTGAATAAATAGTAACCCACCACACCTACACTGAATAAATAGTAACCCACCACACCTACACTGAATAAATAGTAACCCACCACACCTAAACTGAATAAATAGTAACCCACCACACCTACACTGAATAAATAGTAACCCACCACACCTACACTGAATAAATAGTAACCCACCACACCTACACTGAATAAATAGTAACCCACCACACCTACACTGAATAAATAGTAACCCACCACACCTGCACTGAATAAATAGTAACCCACCACACCTGCACTGAATAAATAGTAACCCACCACATCTGCACTGAATAAATAGTAACCCACCACACCTGCACTGAATAAATAGTAACCCACCACACCTGCACTGAATAAATAGTAACCCACCACACCTGCACTGAATAAATAGTAACCCACCACACCTGCACTGAATAAATAGTAACCCACCACACCTGCACTGAATAAATAGTAACCCACCACACCTGCACTGAAGAAATAGTAACCCACCACACCTGCACTGAATAAATAGTAACCCACCACACCTGCACTGAATAAATAGTAACCCACCACACCTGCACTGAATAAATAGTAACCCACCACACCTGCACTGAATAAATAGTAACCCACCACACCTGCACTGAATAAATAGTAACCCACCACACCTGCACTGAATAAATAGTAACCCACCACACCTGCACTGAATAAATAGTAACCCACCACACCTGCACTGAATAAATAGTAACCCACCACACCTGCACTGAATAAATAGTAACCCACCACACCTGCACTGAATAAATAGTAACCCACCACACCTGCACTGAATAAATAGTAACCCACCACACCTGCACTGAATAAATAGTAACCCACCACACCTGCACTGATTAAATAGTAACCCACCACAACACCTGCACTGAATAAATAGTAACCCACCACAACACCTGCACTGAATAAATAGTAACCCACCACAACACCTGCACTGAATAAATAGTAACCCACCACACCTGCACTGAATAAATAGTAACCCACCACACCTGCACTGAATAAATAGTAACCCACCACACCTGCACTGAATAAATAGTAACCCACCACACCTGCACTGATTAAATAGTAACCCACCACAACACCTGCACTGAATAAATAGTAACCCACCACAACACCTGCACTGAATAAATAGTAACCCACCACAACACCTGCACTGAATAAATAGTAACCCACCACACCTGCACTGAATAAACAGGAACCCACCACACCTACTGAATAAACAGGAACCCACCACACCTACACTGAATAAACAGGAACCCACCACACCTACACTGAATAAACAGGAACCCACCACACCTACACTGAATAAATAGTAACCCACCACACCTACACTGAATAAACAGGAACCCACCACACCTACACTGAATAAACAGGAACCCACCACACCTACACTGAATAAACAGGAACCCACCACACCTACACTGAATAAACAGGAACCCACCACACCTGCACTGAATAAACAGGAACCCACCACACCTGCACTGAATAAATAGTAACCCACCACACCTGCACTGAATAAATAGTAACCCACCACATCTGCACTGAATAAATAGTAACCCACCACACCTACACTGAATAAATAGTAACCCACCACACCTACACTGAATAAATAGTAACCCACCACACCTACACTCAATAAATAGTAACCCACCACACCTACACTGAATAAACAGGAACCCACCACACCTACACTGAATAAACAGGAACCCACCACACCTACACTGAATAAACAGGAACCCACCACACCTACACTGAATAAACAGGAACCCACCACACCTACACTGAATAAACAGGAACCCACCACACCTACACTGAATAAACAGGAACCCACCACACCTACACTGAATAAACAGGAACCCACCACACCTACACTGAATAAACAGGAACCCACCACACCTACACTGAATAAACAGGAACCCACCACACCTACACTGAATAAACAGGAACCCACCACACCTACACTGAATAAACAGGAACCCACCACACCTACACTGAATAAACAGGAACCCACCACACCTACACTGAATAAACAGGAACCCACCACACCTACACTGAATAAACAGGAACCCACCACACCTACACTGAATAAATAGTAACCCACCACATCTACACTGAATAAACAGGAACCCACCACACCTACACTGAATAAACAGGAACCCACCACACCTACACTGAATAAACAGGAACCCACCACACCTACACTGAATAAACAGGAACCCACCACACCTACACTGAATAAACAGGAACCCACCACACCTACACTGAATAAATAGTAACCCACCACATCTACACTGAATAAACAGGAACCCACCACACCTACACTGAATAAATAGTAACCCACCACACCTACACTGAATAAATAGTAACCCACCACACCTACACTGAATAAATAGTAACCCACCACACCTACACTGAATAAACAGGAACCCACCACATCTACACTGAATAAATAGTAACCCACCACACCTACACTAAAATAGTAACCCACCACACCTACACTGAATAAATAGTAACCCACCACACCTACACTGAATAAATAGTAACCCACCACACCTACACTGAATAAACAGGAACCCACCACATCTACACTGAATAAACAGGAACCCACCACATCTACACTGAATAAATAGTAACCCACCACACCTACACTGAATAAATAGTAACCCACCACACCTACACTGAATAAATAGTAACCCACCACACCTACACTGAATAAATAGTAACCCACCACACCTACACTGAATAAATAGTAACCCACCACACCTACACTGAATAAATAGTAACCCACCACACCTACACTGAATAAATAGTAACCCACCACACCTACACTGAATAAATAGTAACCCACCACACCTGCACTGAATAAATAGTAATCCACCACACCTGCACTGAATAAATAGTAACCCACCACATCTGCACTGAATAAATAGTAACCCACCACACCTGCACTGAATAAATAGTAACCCACCACACCTGCACTGAATAAATAGTAACCCACCACACCTGCACTGAATAAATAGTAACCCACCACACCTGCACTGAAGAAATAGTAACCCACCACACCTGCACTGAATAAATAGTAACCCACCACACCTGCACTGAAGAAATAGTAACCCACCACACCTGCACTGAATAAATAGTAACCCACCACACCTGCACTGAATAAATAGTAACCCACCACACCTGCACTGAATAAATAGTAACCCACCACACCTGCACTGAATAAATAGTAACCCACCACACCTGCACTGAATAAATAGTAACCCACCACACCTGCACTGAATAGTAACCCACCACACCTGCACTGAATAAATAGTAACCCACCACACCTGCACTGAATAAATAGTAACCCACCACACCTGCACTGAATAAATAGTAACCCACCACACCTGCACTGAATAAATAGTAACCCACCACACCTGCACTGAATAAATAGTAACCCACCACACCTGCACTGAATAAATAGTAACCCACCACACCTGCACTGAATAAATAGTAACCCACCACACCTGCACTCAATAAATAGTAACCCACCACACCTGCACTGAATAAATAGTAACCCACCACACCTGCACTGAATAAATAGTAACCCACCACACCTGCACTGATTAAATAGTAACCCACCACAACACCTGCACTGAATAAATAGTAACCCACCACAACACCTGCACTGAATAAATAGTAACCCACCACAACACCTGCACTGAATAAATAGTAACCCACCACACCTGCACTGAATAAACAGGAACCCACCACACCTACACTGAATAAACAGGAACCCACCACACCTACACTGAATAAACAGGAACCCACCACACCTACACTGAATAAACAGGAACCCACCACACTTACACTGAATAAACAGGAACCCACCACACCTACACTGCATAAACAGGAACCCACCACACCTTCACTGCATAAACAGGAACCCACCACACCTACACTGAATAAACAGGAACCCACCACACTCACACCAAACAAATTGGAAGCAGTGCACCTGCATCAGATAACTATGTATCAAATTTCAATAAATTTTGTTAAATGTGCAGCATCTCCTTAACGATGGAGTTCCATTCCTAAGACCACGTCGGTAAATGAGTTCATCACTAAGTGAGGAGCATGCTATAATGGTAGTGGGTTTGTGTCAACCATTTTTTTTATATTGTTTTAATGTCACCTTTGCACCAATTATAACATTTCTGGTGTATTTTTAAGTGTTTATTCAGTAGTATACTGTATATTGTAATGAGCAGAATAGAGGAAATCAGCTCTAATATACATTATTTAGGTATGCATACTGGTCAGAGCCCGTCGTAAGTCCAAGTCGTCGGTAAACGAGTACATCGCTAAGTGAGAGGCTGTATTTTAACCCTTTGACTGTTTTGGTCATATATATGCGTCTTACGAGCCACTGTGTTTGACTTACTTGTACGCATAAATTCTAGCAGCTTCAAATCAAGCGGGAGAAAGCTGGTAGGCCTACATGAGAGAGAATGGGTCTGAGTGGTGGGTGTGCACCTTGTGAAAACAATCGGGGACGCGATGGTGAATTGTGGGAACGCCATCTTGGTAGTCTATTTTCACCAAGCCTCGCAGTAAGAAGTACCTCACTACTCGGCGGATTGGAGGTCTTTTGTTCCCAAGTGATAGCTCTAACAGTGATGGAAGTGTCAGTGAAAGTGAATTTCATGGTTTTGGAGTGGGTGTGACCGAATGCAGCACCCAGGATAACTTAGTGATGAAAATCCAGATGACCCACAGCCATCCACATCTGGTGCTGGGCCATCTCATTCAAATTCATCTGTACCAGGACGAAAGAGGGAACTATTTGCCCGTGTACAAGACTCAGATGTGAGCAGTGAAAGTGAGTGATAGTGATTTCAAAGCTATTGAAAGCAGTTCTAGTTGCTATAGTGAGGGTGAATATTCTCCATTGAAGCGGCAGTATATACAACGTAGCATGCGTTCTGGTAGTGTCGTATGTTGTTCCAAGGGGAAGGAGTAAATCTGGGAGTACATCCCGTGGCCCTGCACCATGAACTGATAGTGAAGATGACGATATTGTTACAGTGGGTATGAGTGATGCGAGTGAGGCAGCAGGTGGTGATAGTGGAGGTGGCATGAGTTGTGTGGCACCAGCAGTGGGCCACATTACTACTGACTAACTCAGCACAACCACAACCAGCCTCAACCAACCCCACACCCCCACAACCTGCACAACCACAACCACATTACAATATCCAGGACCCACCAGCAGACAGCATCTGGGATTGGCAGCAAGGTGACAATTTTGTTCCCAATCCACACGACTTAGATGAAACAGAGTGGAATCCAGCCATCGTGTACACTTGGGAACAATGCTAATGAACTGGAATGCTTTCAGTTAATCTTAGATGAACCCCTGATGGACATTGTCAGGGAAAGCAATACATACTTTGAGTACACCATGGCAAACAATTCTTTCTCCAAGATCATGCCTACACCAGTGGAAGGACACAACTGTGGCAGAGCTGTATCTGTTCTTTGCCACAATACTGCTTATGCCACATGTGTATAAGCACATTGTCAGTACATACTGGTTGACAGACCACCTGATTTCAATCCCAGCTTTTGGTGACATACTTGGAGTTTACCTGGAGAGAGTTCCAGGGGTCAACGCCCCCGCTGCCTGGTCTGTGACCAGGTCTCCTGGTGGATCAGAGCCTGATCAACCAGGCTGTTACTGCTGGCTGCATGCAATCCAATGTATGAGCCACAGCCCGGCTGGTCAGGTACTGACTTTAGGTGCTTGTCCAGTACCTGCTTGAAGACAGCCAGGGGTCTATTGGTAATCCCCCTTATGTATGCTGGGAGACAGTTGAACAGTCTCGGGGCCCATGACACTTATTGTATTGTCTCTTAACGTGCTAGTGACACCCCTGCTTATCATTGGGGGATGTTGCATCGTCTGCAGAGTCTTTTGCTTTTGTCGAGTGATTTTCGTGTGCAAGTTCGGTACTAGTCCCTCTAGGATTTTCCAGGTGTATATAATCATGTATCTCTCTGTCTACATTCCAGGGAGTACAGGTTCAGGAACTTCAAGCGCTCCCAGTAATTGAGGTGTTTTATCTCCATTATGCGCGCCGTGAAGGTTCTCTGTACATTTTCTAGGTCAGCAATTTCACCTGCCTTGAAAGGTGCTGTTATTGTGCAGCAATATTCCAGCCTTGATAGAACAAGCAACCTAAAGAGTGTCATCATGGGCTTGGCATCCCTAGTTTTGAAGGTTCTCATTATCCATCCTGTCATTTTTCTAGCAGATGCAATTGATACAATGCTATGGCCCTTAAAGGTGAGATCCTCCGACATGATCACTCCCAGGTCTTTGACGTTGGTTTTTCGCTCTAATTTGTGGAAAGAATTGGTTTTATACCCTGATGATGTTTAAATTTCCTCATGTTTACCATATTGGAGTAATTGAAATTTCTCATCGTTGAACTTCATATTGTTTTCTGCAGCCCACTGAAAGATTTGGTTGATGTCCGCCTGGAGCCTTGCAGTGTCTGCAATGGAAGACACTGTCGTGCAGATTTGGGTGTCATCTGCAAAGGAAGACACTGTGCTGTGGCTGACATCCTTGTTTATGTCAGATATGAGGATGTGAAACAAGATGGGAGCGTGTACTGTGCCTTGTGGAACAGAGCTTTTCACCGTAGCTGCCTCAGACTACTATTTGTGTTCTGTTTGTGAGGAAATTATAGATCCATCTTCAAACTTTTCCTGTTATTTCTTTAGCACGCATTTTGTGCGCTATTACGCCATGGTCACACTTGTCAAAGGCTTTTGCAAAGTCTCTATATATTACATCTGCATTCTTTTTGTCTTCTGGTGCATCTAGGACCTTGTCATGGTGATACAGTAGCTGAGACAGGCAGGAGCGACCTGCTCTAAACCCATGTTGCCCTGGGTTGTGTAATTGATGGGTATCTAGATGGATGGCGATCTTGCTCCTTAGGACCCTTTCAAATATTTTTATGATATGGGATGTTAGTGCTATCGGTCTGTAGTTCTTTGCTATTGCTATACTGTCCCCTTTGTGGAGTGGGGCTATATCTATTGTTTTTAGTAACTGTGGGATGACCCCTTTGTCCATGCTCCCTCTCCTTAGGATGGTAAAAGCTTGTGATAGATGCTTCTTGCAGTTCTTGATGAACACGGAGTTCCATGAGTCTGGCCCTGGGGCAAAGTGCATGGGCATGTCATTTATTGCCTGTTCGAAGTCACTTGTCATCGGGATAATATCATATAGTCTTGTGTTAACCAAATTCTGTGGCTTTCATAAAAAAATCATTTTGATTCTCGACTCTGTCTGGTTAGCGGCTTGCTAAAAATTGATTCATATTGGGACTTGAGTAGCTCACTGATTTCCTTGCTGTCATCTGTGTAGGACCCATCTTGTTTAAGTAGGGGCCCAATACTGGATGTTGTTCTCGACTTTGATTTGGCATAAGAAAAGAAATACTTCGGGTTCCTTTCGATTTCATTTATGGCTTTTAGTTCTTCCCGCGATTCCTGACTCCTATAAGATTCCTTTAGCTTAAGTTCGATGTTTGCTATTTCTCTGACCAGTGACTCCCTACGCATTTCAGATATATTGACCTCTTTTAGCTGCTCTGTTATTCTTTTCCATAGCCTGTAAAGGGAGCACTTGTCTCTTTCTATTTTACATCTACTCCTCCTTTTTCTTAAAGGAATAAGCCTTGAGCATACATCGAGTGCCACCAAGTTAATCTGTTCTAGGCATAAGTTGGGATCTGTGTTGCTTAGTCTGTCTTCCCAGCTTATATCATTTAGGACTTGATTTACTTGGTCCCACTTTGTTCTTGTTATTGAAGTTGAATTTAGTGAATGCTCCCTCGTGACTAATCTCATTTTCTCGGTCTGGGGCTCCGCGCATACATGTCTGAACCTCGATTATGTTGTAATCTGAGTATATTGTTTTTGATATGGTGACATTTCGTATCAGATCATCATTGTTAGTGAAGATGAGGTCTAGTGTATTCTCCAGTCTAGTAGGCTGTATTATTTGCTGGTTTAAGTTTAATTATGTGCAGAGATTTAAAAGCTGTGTGTACTCACCTAGTTGTACTCACCTAGTTGAGGTTGCAGGGGTCGAGTCCAAGCTCCTGGCCCCGCCTCTTCACTGGTCGCTACTAGGTCACTCTCCCTGAACCATGAGCTCCATCGTACCTCTGCTTAAAGCTACGTATGGATCCTGCCTCCACTACATCGCTTCCCAAACTATTCCACTTCCTGACTATTCTGTGGCTGAAGAAATACTTCCTAACATCCCTTTGATTCATCTGTGTCTTCAGCTTCCAACTGTGTCCCCGTGTTGCTGTGTCCAGTCTCTGGAACATCCTGTCTTTGTCCACCTTGTCAATTCCTCTCAGTATTTTGTAAGTCGTTATCATGTCCCCCCTATCTCTCCTGTCCTCCAGTGTCGTCAGGTTGATTTCCCTTAACCTCTCCTCATAGGACATACCTCTTAACTCTGGGACTAGTCTTGTTGCAAACCTTTGCACTTTCTCTAGTTTCTTTACGTGCTTGGCTAGGTGTGGGTTCCAAACTGGTGCCGCATACTCCAATATGGGCCTAACGTACACAGTGTACAGGGTCCTGAACGATTCCTTATTAAGATGTCGGAATGCTGTTCCGAGGTTTGCCAGGCGCCCATATGCTGCGGCAGTTATTTGGTTGATGTGCGCTTCAGGAGATGTGCCTGGTGTTATACTCACCCCAAGATCTTTTTCCTTGAGTGATGTTTGTAATCTCTGGCCCCCTAGACTGTACTCCGTCTGCAGTCTTCTTTGCCCTTCCCCAATCCTCATGACTTTGCACTTGGTGGGATTGAACTCCAGGAGCCAGTTGCTGGACCAGGTCTGCAGCCTGTCCAGATCCCTTTGTATTTCTGCCTGGTCTTCGATCGCATGAACTCTTCTCATCAACTTCACGTCATTTGCAAACAGGGACACCTCGGAGTTTATTCCTTCCGTCATGTCGTTCACAAATACCAGAAACAGCACTGGTCCTAGGACTGACCCCTGTGGGACCCCGCTGGTCACAGGTGCCCACTCTGACACCTCGCCACGTACCATTACTCGGTGCTGTCTTCCTGACAAGTATTCCCTGATCCATTGCAGTGCCTTCCCTGTTATCCCTGCTTGGTCCTCCAGTTTTTGCACTAATCTCTTGTGTGGTACTGTGTCAAACACCTTCTTGCAGTCCAAGAAAATGCAATCCACCCACCCCTCCCTCTCTTGTCTTACTGCTGTCACCATGTCATAGAACTCCAGTAGGTTTGTGACAGGATTTCCCGTCTCTGAAACCATGTTGGCTGCTGGTGATGAGATCATTCCTTTCTAGATGTTCAACCATTCTTCTCCTGACAATCTTTTCCATGATTTTGCATGCTATACATGTCAGTGACACTGGTCTGTAGTTTAGTGCTTCATGTCTGTCTCCTTTTTTAAAGATTGGGACCACATTTGCTGTCTTCCATGCCTCAGGCAATCTCCCTGTTTCGATAGATGTATTGAATATTGCTGTTAGGGGTACACATAGCGCCTCTGCTCCCTCTCTCAGGACCCATGGAGAGATGTTATCTGGCCCCATTGCCTTTGAGGTATCTAGCTCACTCAGAAGCCTCTTCACTTCTTCCTCGGTTGTGTGTACTGTGTCCAGCACATGGTGGTGTACCCCACCTCTCTGTCTTTCTGGAGCCCCTTTTGTCTCCTCTGTGAACACTTTTTTGAATCTCTTGTTGAGTTCCTCACATACTTCACGGTCATTTCTTGTTGTCTCTCCTCTTTCCTTCCTTAGCCTGATTACCTGATCCTTGACGGTTGTTTTCTTCCTGATGTGGCTGTATAACAGCTTCGGGTCAGATTTGGCTTTCGCTGCTATGTCGTTTTCATATTGACGTTGGGCCTCCCTTCTTATCTGTGCCTATTCGTTTCTGGCTCTACGACTGCTCTCCTTATTCTCCTGGGTCCTTTGCCTTCTATATTTCTTCCATTCCCTAGCACACTTGGTTTTTGCCTCCTTGCATCTTTGGGTGAACCATGGGCTCATCCTGGCTTTTTCATTATTCCTGTTACCCTTGGGTTCAAACCTCTCCTCAGCCTCCTTGCACATTGTTGCTACATATTCCATCATCTCATTAACTGGCTTCCCTGCCAGTTCTCTCTCCCACTGAACCTCATTCAGGAAGTTCCTCATTCCTGTGTAGTCCCCTTTCCTGTAGTTTGGTTTCATTTGTCCTGGCCTTCCTGCTTCCCCCTCCACTTGTAGCTCTACTGTGTATTCGAAGCTCAAAACCACATGATCGCTGGCCCCAAGGGGTCTTTCATATGTGATGTCCTCAATATCTGCACTACTCAAGGTGAATACTAAGTCCAGTCTTGCTGGTTCATCATCTCCTCTCTCTCTCTTGTAGTGTCCCTTACGTGTTGGTACTTGAAGTTTTCCAGTACCACCTCCATCATCTTAGCCCTCCATGTATCTTGGCCCCCATGTGGCTCCAAGTTCTCCCATTCGATCTCCTTGTGGTTAAAGTTGCCCATGATCAGGAGCTTTGCCCTGCATGCATGAGCTCTTCTGGCCACTGCAGCCAGTGTGTCAACCATCGCTCTATTGCTCTCGTCATACTCTTGCCTTGGCCTCCTGCTGTTCTGTGGTGGGTTATGCATCACTGCAATTATCACCTTGGGACCTCCAGAGTGAAGCGTTCCCGCTATGTAATCACTTTCTTCTCCGCTGTCTCCTCTCTCCAGCTCATCAAAATTCCATCGGTGTTTGATCAGCATTGCCACTCCTCCACCCACCCTGTTCCTTCTGTCTTTTCTCAGGATCTGGTATCCCGCTGGAAAGATGGCATCTGTTATCATACCTGTAAGCTTGGTTTCTGTGATCGCTATGATGTCTGGTGATACCTCTTTGACTCTTTCGTGCCACTCCTCCCACTTGTTTGTTATTCCATCAGCGTTTGTGTACCATACCTTCAGTTTCCTTTCCAACACTGTGGTTTGGGGGGCCTGTGGGGGTGGGAGACCTGGTAGTATACTGTGAGATTCTGTGGTTGGGGGTTGGGTGGAAGCTGTGGGTATGGATTGTATTGTGTGTTGGGATGGTGTGATAGGTTGTGGGGTTCTGAGGATAGTTGTGTGTGTGCTTGCCCTTGCTGCTCTGTTCTGCTCTGACTGACCTCTGCTGGTTCCATCCTTGTCTCCTTTCCTATCTCCTTTCGCTTTTTTGTCCTCTCCCTCAGCTGCTGTCTCTCTCTCTGTGTTCTGTCTCTGTCTAGGAACACCTTCTTGTACTCTTCCGAGCTTTTCAATCGTGGTTTCTCTTGGAGGATCCTGTTCCGCACTGTTTCTGTCCTGAGAATCAGCTTGATCGGTCGGTTTCTCCCCTTCAAGTACCCCCCTATTCTCTGAAAATTTACAATCTCATCCATGTCTTCTCCCCCTATTTCCGTGATGATTTTCTCAATCTCCTTTCTTTCTTTCTTCCTGCCGTCTTTCAGTGTGTGTCCTTTCCTCTCTCTCCCGATGCCCATGGATAATCACTGATTTTGCCCTTTCCTTCTCCCATTGCCTCTCCCTCTGTGACTCTGGTTCATGTCTGTATGTGGTCATTTTCTCCCTTGATTTTTCCAGTGGCTCTTGGTAGCATGGTTGTGCCTCAGCATTCGACCTATCTCCCTCTCCATCTGCACCCATCTGCTCTTCCCTTCCACTCCCTGGCCCTTCTTTGCAGGCTGATATGACCTTAGCATAATTCATATCTCCTTCCTTCCTGTTCAGCCTCTCATCTTCGTATGGTGTGTCTTCTCTGGTCACTGCCCCTGAGACTTGCTTCAGCCTGTTTACCTCAAATTCTAGGACCTTTACCCTGGCTACTGCAGTTTCGACTTGTGCCTCCCAATTCTTCGTCTCCTTCTCCAGCCTCTTTTCCCATTTCACAGAGAGCTCTTTCTCCATTTTTTCAGAAAGCTCTCCTAATTTTCTCTCCCATTCTTGCTCTATCCTTTTCCACTGTTCCTCCATCCATTCCTCCCTACCAGTACCATTGTCATCTGATCCCTGATTCCTGCGAGTCCCAACCATTTTTTTTTTTAGTGAAAGAGAGAAAGAGAAAAAGAAAAAGGGGGAGAGAGTG
>NC_091310.1:8988146-9008146 GCF_038502225.1 Cherax quadricarinatus
GTGTGTGTGTGTGTGTGTGTGTGTGTGTGTGTGTGTTTGTGTGTGTGTGTGTGTGTGTGTGTTTGTGTGTGTGTGTGTGTTTGTGTGTGTGTGTGTGTGTGTGTGTGTGTTTGTGTGTGTGTGTTTGTGTGTGTGTGTGTGTGTCTGTACTCACCTATTTGTACTACCTATTTGTGGTTGCAGGGGTCGAGTCACAGCTCCTGGCCCCGCTCGCTGATTGCTACTAGGTCCTCTATCTCCCTGCCCCATGAGCTCTATCATACCTCGCCTTAAAACTATGTATGGTTCCTGCCTCCACCACATCACTTTCTAGGCTATTCCATGGCCTGACTACTCTGTGACTGAAGAAATACTTCCTAACATCCCTTTGATTCATCTGAGTCTTCAACTTCCAATTGTGACCTCTGTGTCTGTGTCCCATCTCTGGAACATCCTGCCTTTGTCCATCCTGCCTATTCCGCGCAGTATTTTATATGTCGTTATCATGTCTCCCCTGACCCTCCTGGCCTCCAGTGTCGTCAGGCCGATTTCCCTCAACCTTTCTTCATAGGACAACCGTGTGTGTGTGTTTGTGTGTGTGTGTTTGTGTGTGTGTGTTTGTGTGTGTGTGTGTGTGTGTGTGTGTGTGTGTGTGTGTGTGTGTGTGTGTGTGTGTGTGTGTGTGTGAGAGAGAGAGAGTTCTCGTCAGAGCTGCCCCCTGGTGTTATCACTGCAACAACATTATTTGCTATATTCCTCCATTTTAGGTGCCTCAAGTTGAAATCCCCCAGGAGCAAGATGTTGGGGGCAGGAGCTGACAGATTTTCCAGACAGTGGTCAGTTTTTGACAGCTGTTCCTGGAATTGCTGGGACATTGCATCCAGAGGCTTGTAGACTACCACAATGACTAGGTTTTGGTTCTCGATCTTTACTGCTAAAACTTCCACTACATCATTTGAGGCATTAAGCAGTTCTGTGCAAAAATGTGACTCTGCGATATACAGGCCAACCCCCATCTTTTGCCTGTTCACTCTGTCACGTCTGTATAGGTTGTAACCTGGGATCCATATTTCGTTGTCCAAGTGATCCTTTATGTGGGTCTCAGTGAAAGCCGCGAACGTTGCATTTGCCTCTGCAAGCAGTCCACGGATGAAAGGTATTTTGTTGTTCGTTGCTGGCTGTTGACCCTGTATACTTGAAAAGAATGTCATTGGACTGGTGGTATTGTTGGTACTGGGGGGGGAGGACTTTTTTTCTGGCACTAGTATCTGTATCTCTTGGTTTTAAGTGGAGGCCATGGACTGTGGTTCCACTCCAGAAATGACTGGATTTGGCAAACGATTACCGCCATTTCCTGCCAGTTTTTTTCCTTCCTGGCGCTAAAAAACCTCTCCCTCTTGAGTGGCTGTGGCTACCCAGGTTTTCCCATGGCCTGGATGTTTTGTATCTTTTTGTCCCATTTAGATGGTGTGCCTGGCAATTTAAGTTATAGCACAGTCTTTCCTGTACTGAAGAGGGACACATTTCAGGGTGAAAAAGCTTACAGGAAGGGAGTTTGCATTTTCCTGTTGTCATATGGGCACAGCATTTTCTAGGGTGGTCATAGTTGCACGTCCCATCTGTTTTTCCAGATTTCCCATGCCTGCAGATACCAAGTGCATAGTTTGTGCACAGGCTTGGTTTCCGTTTGCCTTGGGTTTCTGTGACTGTATTCCCTGTTGGTGCATGTTTATCTGTCTCATTCCTATCCTCACTAGTACTAACAATGGAGCTCTCACCAGTTGTTTCTGGTAATATATCCTCACTATTGCTAGTGGAGTCCCATTGTTTATCTCCTGTGGTATTACTAGTTTGTAATATTGGTTTTATCTTGTCCTTGACTACACTTCTTTCCACACTACAGCTCCTGTCTCTCTCGAGGTCATTTATATGCATTCCCTCATGCATACATTTACTGACTACCTGGACAGCACTTCCATCCTCACCATTACCGTCTCCCAAGACAGCACCTCCAGTTTCACCATTACTGTCACCCAGGACAGCACCTCCTGCCTTACAGTTTCTGACTACATGACCAGCATCAAGGGCAGTACCATCCAGCCCAGACTTTTTATTTTCCCATCTGTTATAGAATGCTATTAGGTTTTCTATGAAGGCTGCTTTGATGTTAGACTTTTAATACCAGTGTGATTTTAATCCACAGATTGATCTTATTTGGGCATACCCAAAAACACTTTCCTGATTTAATACTGCTTGTAGCTAGTTCTTGGATATCTGCACAAGGGGCGTGACACCAATTTTCACAAAAATGGCAAGTAATCCATGTGGAAGCTCGTTTGTTTGATTGACCGAATTCTTGAAGAAATCACCCATTTGCCTATTATAACTATTATATAAAATGATGAAAGTTGGTAAGTTGGCCAGTTTTTACACACACTTTAAAAAAATACCAATTTAAAAATAGTGCAAAATAAACAATGTAAACATTCCTGGCACTGAAACATTTTCTCTCTTCATTAATCATGTCCCCAGGCCTCTTTTATATTATGCTTGCTTCCATTTTGAAATGATAGCCACACAAATATAGATTTACTCCATTTCTTGGATAATAAAACAGAACCACGAATGATTGGTCATGGTTTATGGCATCCCCATAATTGAATCAAACATTAAAAACTCTTAAAACAGACCAGAGAGAAGCCTTACCTGCTCTCAAAAAAAATCAAATATTTCTGCGGCTTTGAGCCCGATTGCATGGACTTTTGTTTCTGAAACCAATCAAAATCCTCTCTACTTCAGCAGTATGTCTTCCATTCCATCAAATTTTATCAATAAACAGCAAATTAAACCATAAAAATCATCCAATAGAACACCTCAAGTTGTTATATTAAACCAGTTGGTTAATTTTGCTTGCCCCATCGTGCTCCATGTCTAGACTAAATTTTACTGCTCACAGCTTATCTGAGGAAGCTGAGCTCAAACCTTTGATGTACACAGGTGAGCTTTGATGTCAGTGACATAGATCTATAAAAGAGACTGTGACAGGGAGAAACATTTATGTACACTATGGTTACAGTTGGTCAGTCTTACTTAGAGAAACATTTGGATTGATTTTAGCCTGTGTACTTTTTTTTTATTTAATTTAAAAATTGGAAAACTTGAAATGCTGTTTTTCATTTGATAAGTTCATTGTGTTGCATCATATTAGCTTCAACTCTTCCATATTTGATGCCACAATATTTGAGTGGCTTTAAGCTTAATGTCATTGTGTATTTTAAGATATTGGTCTTTCTGGTCTCTATGAAAGGTTTGAATTAATTGACCTACATATGGCCTAATTTATTTTTATTGAAAAAAAAATGTTAATGCTAGTGTCTATGATGACTTTTGAATATCTCTTCTGATTCCCTTCATATCTTCAAAACTAATATTTAACTACATTATCAGTTTATGCTTCATGCATAATTTTTTTAATCCATTTCCCACTGAGGTAGTGATCTTACAGAAGAAAATACTATCACTGAATAAGACGAGGACCTGTACAACTAGTTAACACCTTGACGCTTATTCTCTTAATAGCAACACATGAGGGAAATACATGTAGTTTAATTTTTTATTTGTAATTTTTCAGTGTAGGCCTGATATTGGAGGGCCCTGTCATATTATTTATAATAGAGAAGAATTGGCACAAACTTAGTGAATATTTTGTAATAGTGGAATTAGCATGATAGTGTGGAGAGCCGACTTGTACTGACTCTTGTATCAGCATTACAACAACAATGGAAATTGTCAACCCAAAGATGCAACAAGCTATACTTAGTATTGTTGGATAATAGTAATTGTGCATGTTCAAATTAAGAGGGTGATAGAATGATAGTGATGGAGGGAGGTAGAGGGTGGTAGAATGATAGTGATGGAGGGAGGTAGGGGTGGTAGAATGGTAGTGATGGAGGGAGGTAGAGGATGATAGTGATAGAAGGAGGTAGGGGTGGTAGAATAATAATGGAGGGAGGTAGAATGATAGTGATGGAGGGAGGTAGAGGGTGGTAGAAGGATAATGATGGAAGGAGGTAGGGAGGTGGTAGAATGATATTGAGGGAGGGAGGTAGATGGTGGTAGATTTATAGTGATGGAAGAGAGGTAGGGGTGGTAGAATGGTGGTGATGAAGGGAGGTAGAGGGTGGTAGAATGATGGCGATGGAGGGAGGTAGAGGGTAGTAGAATGATAGTGGTGGAGTGAGGTAAGGCTGGTAGAAGGATAGTGATGGAGGGAGGTAGGGGGTAGGAGAGGAGGGATGTGCACTTCTGATTGGCACTTGACCTTCATGCCAGGAAAAGACTCTTGATCCAGGGCATTGAAGTTTATGGTAATTGAATTTAACTTGATTGCCTGCTATTTCTGCAGGCACTGTAGGACCTCAGAAATATAAATGTGTACTACCAGGTGAATGTGGATATGTGGTGCAACATTTGTCCACTCATCTTCCTGGATGCACATGTCATCATCTCACAAGATCATAAGAATGTAGGAGCACTGAAGCAGCTCTTTAATTATGATGTATACAGCTGTAGTACAATGGTGCACTTGCACCTCTACCTCTACCACCACTATACTACTGCCTCATCTTGTTCCACTTCTCCCAGCTTACCCCTCTTGTTTGTATACTGACTGGCTTACCTTCCTTCTTGTGTGTGACTGGTTAATGATTCAAGCCAGACTGAAACATTACAGTGGCCCCCCAGATTTCGTAGCCATCAGATTTCATAATATTTGGAAATAGTAACTTTTTTCGTCAAAATATTGGCTCACTGATCATCATTGAGCTCGGTAAGTCATTCGTCCCAAGTGTGTCCACGCGGCTCAACACCCCATTTACAGCCATTGTGCCATTGTTTATCAGCCAGTGAGCACGATCCCACTCATTCATACGATACATTTCTTATTATTTCATTCTTTTTAGTGCTTGTAACTGCTAAATAGGCCACCATGGGCCCAAAGAAAAATTCTAGCGCCAGCCCTTTGGTAAAGAAGGTGAGAAACAATATAAAATTCAAGAGACATCATTGCAAAATTTGATAGTGGAGTACATATGGCAAAGCTGGCCAGGTTGTATAACAAACCCCATACAACCATCACTTCTGTTGTGGCCAAGAAAAAGAAAATCAAGGAAGCTGTTGTTGCGGAAGGTGCAAATATGCTAACTAAACAGAGATCACAAATGCTGGAAGATGTGGAGACTTTGTTGTTGGTGTGGATGAACGAAAAACAATTATCGGGAAATACTGTTATGCAGTCAATAATTTGTGAAAAGGCAAGGCAGTTGCATGAGGATCTCATAAAGAAAATGCCAAAGAGGACCTACATCACGCAGGAGCAAAAGGCACTGCCAGGACACAAGCATCTGAAAGACAGGCTAACTCTCATGTTCTGCAGTAATGCTAGTGGGGATTTCAAAATGAAACCTTTACTGGTGTATCACTCCGAAAATCCAAGTGTGTTCAAAAAAAAGTGTTGTCAAGAGTAAATTGTGTGTGATGTGGAAGGCAAACAGGAAGGCGTGGGTCGTGAGGGACATTTTCCTTGATTGGTTCAATGAAGTGTTTGTCCTCAGTGTAAAGAAATACCTCCTGGAAAATAAATTGGAACTCGAGTGCCTCCTGGTAATGGACAGTGCTCCTGCTCATCCTCCAGACTTGGAAGAGCATATGGTGAAGGAGTTTTGTTTCATAAAAGTGAAGTTCTTGCCCCCTAATACCGCTCCTCTCGTCCAGCCCATGGACCAGATGATCATTTCAAACTTCAGATAAAGCTACACCAAAGAAATGTTTCAAAGGTGCTCTGATTTGACCTCAGACACTCACTTGACCCTAAGAGAGTTTTGGGAAGATAACTTCAGTATCGTCCATTGCATAAGCCCTATAGGTAAGGCTTGGGAGGGAGTGACTTCCAGGACTTTGCACTCTGCTTGGAAAAAATTGTGGCCAGAATGTGTCCAAGAGAGGGATTTTGAAGGGTTTGGGGCTGACCCTGACGAGCGTATGGCAGTTCTGGAAAGTATTGTGGCATTGGGGACTTCCGCGGGGTTGGATCTGAGTGGCCAGGATGTGGAAGACCACAATGAAGAACTAACCACTGAAGAGCTGCAAGGCCTTCATCTGCAACAGCAACAGACCACAGCTCAGGAAATTGCTTCAGAGGAGGAAGATGCCTTCAAAGATTAAGGACATTTGTGCAAAATGGAGTGAGGTGCAAACATTTATGGATGAACATCACCCTGACAAAGCTGTTGCAGGCCATGTTAGCAACATGTACAATGACAATGTTGTGTCCCATTTTTAGGGAAATTTTATAGAAACGCCAGATACAGACCTCTCTGGAACACTTTTTTGAGCGACAGGGGTCCAGCGACTCTCAAGCTGGTCCTAGTAGCATTAAAAATCAAAGAAGGGAAGTAACCCTGGAAAAGGACTTGGTACCTGAAGCCGTCATAGAGGGGGATTCCTCTTCCAAACAATAGTACACCTCCATCCTCTCCCCTCCTCCCGTCTTCAGTACACTAAGAAGAATCTTCAGTAAGGTAAGTGTCATTTTATTATTGTTTTATTCTGCGTGTCTCATTGTTTTCTATGTAGGTAAATGTATATTTCATGTAAAAAAATTTTTTTTTCAATACTTTTGGGTGTCTGGAACAGATTAATTAATTTACATTATTTCTTTTGGGGAAAATGAATTCGGATATCGTCAGATTCGGGTTTAGTCACTCTGGAATGGATTAATTACGATAACTGGGGGTCCACTGTATAAGTGTCTCTCTTTAGTGCAAGTTGTGTATATAACCTCCAAACTCCTGTTACTTACACTTCTTGAAATAAACCCAAGTAGCTGAGTCTTTGTCTGAATGCTGACAAATGAATGTTGTTTCAGATTTCTGTCAACCATGACACCCAAGTCCTTTTCACATTTTATTTGATAAAGTTTACATTATTCAGTTTATAAGTTGAGGGTTATTTACATTCCTGAGGAATGTAAATAACCAAATCTGCCACTTTTTGTACTATAACACTTTGATTATAATAATGATAATAATAATAATAATAATAATAATAATGTAGTATAACATTGCGTTGTCTGAGTCTTCCTGAAGTTCATCGGTGTTGTCCTCTGAATCTATTATTGGCCTATTTTTATGTCTTCAGGAAATTTATTTGTCACCATTTTCTCATCAAACTTATTTAGTTATGAACAATATAGAAGCCTCAAACTGAGCTTTGTGGAATACCATTTGTGACTGGTCCCCATTCTGATTTTACCTCAATGCAAACTTTTTGTTGCTTGTTGGGTAGCCATGCCTCAGTCAGTGCTAAAATATTTTCTTTATGCCAATGTGCTGCCATTTTTTTATTTTAAAAGCTTTTGTGTCATATTTGATCAATAACCACACTGAAATCATGCTAAATATTTTATTCTTTATCATGATCTACTGCCTCAATACTTCACTGAAAGAGGTCATAAAATTTGTCAGGCACTAATGACCCCTTGTGAATCAGTGTCAAGAAGCTTAAATCAAATTACTCTCAACAGGAATTCTTATATCGATTACAATTAACTCTAATAATTTGCCTATTAATGAGGTCAGGCTTATTGGGCAGTAATTTGGTGTAATAACTTATCCCTGATTTGAAGATAATTATATTAGCCATCTTCACATAACTTTAGAAATTGAGCCTATATCTTTGCCATTGTCATTAAGTTGACTAATGTTTTTTAATTAGAAATAGTAGTAAATAGATTTATAGTCGTAAGTTGGTTTTTATATATCACATCCTAGGAGAGCTTACTAAGTGCTTCGTCAGAAATAAGCCACTCCTAGGCTTTCTTGGATTATCCTGGTTTATTAAATATCCAGGTTATAATTGAAGAAAATCTTGAAGTCAGCAACTGTTTGACCTAGCATCGTTGTGAGAATGGTAGCGAGATTTGGAAAATGCCAATATCCAACTATACATAGCATAATGAGGAAGGTTACTCATCTGGTACAGATATGGCCACAGAGAATTTAAACAATTGTGCCATTTTTGTCATTTTCAGATTGATGATTGAAACATTCATGCAATCATAAGAGTGACTTCCCTTTTCATATTTATGGTTTATGTTTAATATTGTATAAAAATATCAGTGAAAAAATGTACAGTAAAACCTGAGTGTTTCCAAGTGCTACCTGTCTTCCTCCGAAAGTGTGAGTAAACACATGAAACTGCCGAGGTTTTCCTGTTTGTTGTTTTTGCTGTGGCATTTTTATATTTGCAGTAATGCATTTTATTGTGATTTCTTATTTACAATACTGTATGTAATTTTTTTTTTTTCAGGATAAACTGCTTCCCAAGGAACCAGCATTTATATTTGTTTTGGAGATAAACCAGCTGATGATACAGAGAGGTGTTATACCCCTCTTGTGCCAGAGTATGAAAGATATATTGAAGAACCTTCCCCGGGATTGTATTAATGGCACCCTCAGTAGTGAATCTACCATGAAAGTTGGCTTCATTACCTATGAATCAAATGTCCACTTCTACAAACTCGACGGTCAATCTCCAGAAATGTGCGTAGTGTGTGATCGTGACGACTTGTTTGTTCCTGTGCCTGGAGGTGTTCTTTGTGATGCTAAGGATGCTGCTGACAATATTGACAAACTTATGGAATGCATTCCTGAAAACTTTAAAGACACTCGAGAAACCTCTGGTGCATTTGCCGGTGCAATTCGTGCAGGAATGGAAGCCCTCAGGGCTTCTGGCAGAGTGGGAAAATTGTTTGTATTTCATTCATCTTTACCGGTAGGCAGTGGAGCTAGTAGTTTAAAGATGCGAGAAGATAGAAAACTACTTGGAACTGAAAAAGAGAAGACTGTGTTAAATCCACAAACTACTTATTACAACAACCTTGGACAAGACCTCGTAGCAGCTGGCTGTTCTGTAGATTTGTATATTTTTAATGATAGTTATGTTGATTTGGCCACTATTGGACAAGTGGCAAGGCTAACAGGAGGCCAGTGCTATAAGTATACTTTCTTCCAGTCTAACAAAGATGGCCCAAGGTTTTTAAATGACCTCAAACTTAACATTGGGCGTAACATAGCCTTTGATGCTGTAATGCGAATAAGGACTTCACAAGGTGTCAGACCTGTGGAGTTCTATGGTCATTTCTTTATGTCCAATACAACTGATGTAGAACTAGCAAGCATAGACTCCAGTAAAGCCATTGCTATAGAAGTAAAACACGATGATAAGCTGACAGAAGAGGATGGTGTGTACATACAAGCTGCTCTCCTATATACATCTTGTAGCGGGCAGAGAAGACTTCGCATCATCAACATGGCTCTCACTGTGTGCATGCAGATGGCTGATCTGTTTAAGAATTGTGATCTTGATACACTGATGAATTTCTATAGCAAGCAATCCATAGTAAAATTATTAGACACAAATGCAAAACAGGTGAGTGCTTTTTCCTTTTGTTCTCCCATTGTAATATTTTGGTAGAGTTTAACCTGAGTGGTTGGAAATTGTAGTTTTAAAGAATTATTGTGATGCTGACCAAATTAGGCAATGTGTATATGAGAAGGCATGTGTGTATATATAGAAGTATCTAAAGATTATTTTCTGTTGTGCATGTTTTGATTGCCAAAATATTTTTAAATTTTCTTTACTCTTGATGTACTGATTGAAGTTTCCTTCAGTCAGTACATACATTGTATAGAATTAAGTACTTGTAGCAACAGGAGTATTGTTAAACTCGTTGTATCCCATCTTCCGTATTTAATCTATTGATAAATTAAAATTTCCTGTATTTATTGTAACTCTTGCCATTGTTTTATCATAATTTACAATAACACTAGTACGTACTTCATTCTTTTGGTAGAGTATGTACATGATCATCCTTGGTTTATAGGTATGGTCATTTGTTCTTGGTAGATACAAAGATACAGGACAAAATCAGTTAGTGGAAAAGTTAAAATACAATCATTTAGTACATGTTTAATGGAAATGTTTTGGTCCTGGGGTCTTGGTCACTTCAAAGAGGGACTTTGGAATACCAAGTCACTACTTGGTCACTTCGAGTAATATTGGTCCCAGGCCCTAAACATTTCCACGAAACATATTCTGAGTGATTACATTTTAACTGAAGGAAGAGATATATTGCAGCCTTTTGGAAACTATTTTAAATGTTTACTTGAGCTAGAAATGGGGAGGCAACACCCTTATAAATAGGCAGAAATAAGAGTGTGGCTGGAAGGATTGTGCTTGAAAAATTTGACAGCCTTAGCTTATATCTAGAATTTTCCTATAACTGTATATTGTAAGTTCTGTTATATATAGGTTTCCAAATAGATCATATATCAAGACTATTAATGGATGATAGTTACTGAAGAAAGCCGTAATGCCAGGCTTTTGTGAAAAGTCTAAAAACTACTTTTATAATTGAACAGTAAATTTTCTGCTCTCCCATAGAAGGGTTAGACTAACAAGCAAGGTTAATAAGTGAATAGAGAAATGTATTTTAGTAGAAAACTGATGTAACTCACACTAAGGATACAGTTGAAGTCACTAATTAAAGTAAAGGTACGAGATGCAGAAGTTTAATTTAATTCAACTTTAGTTTAATGACTTGTTTAGTTTAATGATAATCATAATCTTTATTTCTGTAAAGTTACATAATATAATCAATATAGGAATAGTTGATATTTTTAGTATACTTTATATAAAGCCCCTGAGTATGCACAACATTTTGGGCAATCTAAAAGGAACTTGTAACTACAGACATTTTTGAGATTAAGTTGGTCTACCTGAATGATAAAATTAACAATCTCTGATACTGACTTCAACAATCTGGATTATTTTTCATAACATAATTTGTGATAGGTAGCAAGGGGCTAGTAACCCCTTCTCTTGTATACATTACTAAATTTAAAAAGAGAAGCTTGAGTTTTTCTTTTTTAGGTCACCCTGCTTTGGTGGGATATGGCCTGGTCATTGAAAAAAAAATTTGTAATGTGTCCCAAGCAGTTCAGGCAACTAATCATAAGGCTTGCATGCTACTTCAGAATTAGACATGGCCTGTTATGTGGAACTTGTTATATAGTTAAGTACAATAAGGTAGCTAATGGTAAATGGTTAATTACAAAAGAATTGCAAGTTGTTAAGTTTTGTGGAGTTATTGAAGATGAAGATAGAGCAAGTTACTTGACTACAGTACAAATAAAATGGGATATGATATGTTACAAATTATGTATAGGAGTTAAAGGAAGGCTAGAAGAAGAGGGACAGTATTGAATAATGGCAGGTTTTGATTGATAGTGTATTGTTGCCTACATTACACTAGGATGGCTGTTTTTTAACCCTTTGACTGTTTTGGTCGTATATATACGTCTTACGAGCCAGTGTGTTTGACGTATGTACAGGTACCATCCGACTTACGACCGAGTTCAGTTCTGACCAACCGAATGACTTTATTTTATTGTTTTATTTTGGTATTTCATTTTTTACTTAGTTTTCATGCTGTTAGTACTGTATTGTATACTGTAAGGTTTAGGATAAACACTGTGTACAACACAGTTGTTTATTTCCCAGAAATTTGGCATACAAAACATGGTCGTAAATCGAATGGTTGTATGTTGAGCAGGTCGTAAGTCTGACGGTAGGTGTATACTCAAAAATTCTAGCGGCTTCAAATCAAGCAGGAGAAAGCTGGTAGGCCCACATGTGAGAGAATGGGTCTGTGTGGTCAGTGTGCAGTGTCAGTGCATAACGAGACAAAAACAACTCCGTGTTTTTGGATTAAAATGCCGAGTTTGAGGTGCATTTTCATATAGTTTTTATGGTTATATTCTCGTTCTCGTAGTCACATTTGATAGAATGGAAAACATGTTATAGAAATGGTGGTGATATTGATTGGCTTTACTATGAAAAGGACCTTGAAATGGAGCTCAGAGTAGGGGAAATGTTTGATTTTTGCCGATATTCAAGAGTAAACAAATGACATCATTGTCCAATAAATGTCCAACTTGCCATTCTGATATGCAGTCATGAATGGGTTGACATTATTTATACAATTATTACAATATTGCAGTAGTCTGCATAACAGTAAATTTTTTGTTTGAATAAAAATTCAAAATAGAACTCGAGTAATATCAGAGGGGCCTGGAGACATGACTGATGAACGGAGACAATGTTATTTTACAGCCAGGAATGTCTGCATTGTTCATTCTGGACCCTATTTTGAAATTTGCATATTTTTTAATTTGCATGAAATTGGCCAAATTGCCAATTTCTGACCACTTTACTGGGCAGTTGAAATCGGTAAATGTGCAGTTTCTTGTACTTAATTGATAAAACGAATGGAGTGCTAAAGAAATAGCTGAGTTTGGTCAACTGGAACAATGGAATTAACCCAAAATAGGGCCCAAAGTGAGTGATATCGCCGATTCATAAATATCGCCGAGGTTGCTAACTTCGCGAGAGCGTAATTCCATAACTTTTCCATCAAATGTCGTACTTTTGGCGTCGTTACCATCGGGAAAAGATTCTCTATCATTTCATAAGAAAAAATAATTTTTTTTCTCTCAAATATTTTGCGACACCAGGAGACACCTCAGGATTTGGGGTTACGACAGTCAGAGGGTTAAAAATAGCTCTGAATCAGTTGGCATCCAATACACGTCAGCTGGTGGGTCTAATATACATTCACCAATGCACTGATATTATTTATACAATTATTACAATATTGCATAACAGTAAATCTTCTATTTTTTGGTGTGAAATGTTCTGTATGTAAATTAAAAATAAAAATGGAATTCGTGTAAAGCCTGGAAATATAACTACTAAAGAGAGGAAATGTAATTTTAGTGCCAGGAATGCCTGTATTGTTTATTCTGGACCTTATTTTGAAATTGGAATATTTTGAATTTTGTGTTAAATTGACCAAATTAATAATTTCTGATCACTCTATTGTGTAATTGAAATAATTAATTGGGCAGTTTATTGTGCTCAATTTGTAAAATAGAAGTAATAATGAAATAGCTAAGAATTTGGTCGCCTGGTATAATGTAATTGGCGTGAAATAGGAGTCATAGTGGGCAAAATCGCCAATGCATGAAGATCGTTGATGCAGTAAAATTTGCGTGTGTAATTTTGTTGGTTTTCCATCAAATTTCATACTTTTTGTTTTATTACCTTCAGAAAAAGATTCTCTACCATTTCTTAAGAAAAAATAAAAAAAAAATTTTAACCCTTAAACTGTCCAAACGTAGATCTACGTTTTTTCAACATTCGAAAGTATGTAAAAAAACGTAGACCTTCTTTTTTTTTTTTTTTTTACATTTGAAAATGTGTAAAAAAACTTTGATCTTGAAAAAAAAAAAAATTGAAAATATGTAAAAAAAAGTAGATCTACTTTTGGAGCACTACACATGTGAACGTAGATCTGTTTTGACAGTTTAAGGGTTAAATTCTTGGACCCTGTGGACAAGGCTTTGGTTTATGACTTGGACCCTCAAAGGGTCAATTAAACCCATACCTCTCCCCAACAACCTAGCATTCACAGCTTTTACAACCCCATCTATATATGTTAAACAACCATGGTGACATTATGCATCTTTGTCTAAGGCCTTCTTTTATTGGAAAATAATTTCTTTCTCCCTTTCATACCCTAACCTAAGCCTCACTATCCTCATAAAAACTCATAACTGCTTTCAGTGACCTACTAGATATTCCATAGACTTGCAACATCTGCCACATTGCTCTCCATATCCAGCCTGTTGTATGCCTTTTCTAAATACATAAATTCAACAAAAACTTCCTTACCTTTACCTAAATATTTTTCACATGTATGCTTCGGTGCAAACACTGGTCTACACATCTGCTACTCTTCCTGAAGCCTCCTTGTTCGTTTGTGATCCTGCTCTGTTTGTTCATTCTTGTGGTTCACAAATTATATGCAGGCTGAATGCAAGGTTTATCTGGTTTAGTTAAGACTATATATTGGGTTTTGGCCAGTTTTTGAGAGCCTAGGATTTAAGAGAGGGGTTTTCCAGGTCTTTTTCATATCCCCTTTTATTTCAGTAAACCTGCTTGCATAAAATAGTTGTTTAGATTTCTGTATTAGATTGGTAAGTACTGACATATATTCTTTGGTCTGTTCCTTAGTTATTAAGCCCAATCTGAACTGTTGTTCATAGTTTTTTTTTTTATCAGTGAACCTGAGGATGCTATATATTAGCTATGGACTATTTAGTCTCTTTGCTGTGATCTGTTCAGTTTTACTTGCTCAGTGTCAAGGCTCTGTTTTTTGTAGGAAAGTTCTGACCCATTCATCACTTTCCCTGATTGTTGGTAAACTGTACCAGTCAGTGTCACTTAACCCGTTAACTGTCCAAACATAGATCTATGTTCTCTTGCCCAGTGCTCCGAATATTTTGAATTTTTTTTAATTAAAGAGGGAAATTTTCTGTGTGTAATAAGACCAAAAAGAAAATTTTAGGAATAGTACTTACCGAGATGGAACACTATGAAGTTGGCGCTGGATGCTCACATGACGGCAACATGGAGTCCTGCCACTTGCAGAAGTGTTGCGGGATATACCTTTTTTTCTCATTTTTATATTTTATACAATTTTTATGTTCTGATAATTACAATTTATAGCAGTTCTTGAGATTTCGTAGCCAATCTTTATTCTGACACTTAATATTAGGTACTGAAATTGTACTCAAATAGTCACAAACACACTGACATGTGAACATTTACACCTGCCTTGGTCATTTACTATTGTTTATGAATATATACAAAGTATTTATAGGTCCCAGCAATGTTTAGATATGCTGGAGTATATATGAAACTCCTAAACTGCTCTCACTAAACTGCTGACAGTGCAGCAGTGGAGTGACACTTGATGATCATGCACTGCTGCATGCAACCCTGGCTTTATTTGTTTTCACTGTTACAAACATTTTCTCTGTCTAGCTGTGTCTATTTATGTCTTTGTCTGCCTGTGTGTGTGTGTGTGTGTGTGTGTGTGTGTGTCTGCCTGCCTGCCTGTGTGTGTCTTTCTTTCTGTCTGCTTGTCTCTCTTGTCTCAGAGTGGCTCACGAACCAATAGGATATAGGGTTCGTCATGTCTGTTTCCTGATCAGGTGAAAATGCGTATTACTTGCCTGTTGTGCTTACTATGCATTATATATACAAGAACAGTACAGGTCTCCCTCAACATTCATGAGGGTTAGGGGATCAAGAGCCTCGCGAATGTTGAAAAATCGCGAATATTTGGTGCCCCAATATATTGTAGGGAAATATAATACAAGGCAATTAATTGTTTCCTTTTTGTTTACCGTCAGATTTCCTTGAGTTTTGGTGCACAAGACAAAGTATTTTCTCTAGTTACTGTAAATATTTATCAATATGATACCTCAGACAACAACTGAGAAAAGACTGAGAAAGGACTGATTTACTGAAAATGCCCTTTGGCAGGAAGGTAGTCCTATATGGGATGACGTAAGGTTGTTTGGACACTTGGTGCCCAGAGAACAATGCTTATATGAATTTCTCATGATTTAGTTTCCTCTAAATATCTTATCTTTTTTTCACAAAAAAATAAAGTTTGTTAGTTCTTGGAATGTTGTAAAAACTCTGCCCTTTACTCCCACATAACTCCCAAAATATTTGGAATATTTCCAAAAATGTATCATCAGAAATTAGAGAAATCATTATTTTACAATTTCTGTGAATATTATTCCACTTAATTAAGTAATAAAGGCATACCTTATTGATATAAGTGAATAAGTTACTTCCAAGATATTGACCTGGAACGCCTGCCAACCCCGTCTCAAAAAAAAAAAAATTCACGAAAATCGCGTTTGTTTGGGTGGTTTTCTTAGTAAACTGATATTCTAGTGCAGTTATCCTCTTCAAAACATCATTTTCTATCACAAGACCAAAGAATACAACATGGAGACGAGCAGTAACTCGTTTATATTGAAATATTGCTGGTGGACTCTCGCTATGTTACGGCTTATTTTATTCAGTCTAGAGTATATAACATGTTTGTATGTTATTTATAGTGTTTATTATATATTAGATCAATTCTGATAGATAAATAAGCCGTAGAGTTGATATATAAGTGTAATAATGAAGTGATTTCTCCTGGCTCTCTCTGGAGCGGGAATACTGCCGGTGTTTCCCAGATGGTTCCTGATTGGCTGGAAGTCTACGGATAAGCTCCGCCTACTCATATATGATGCCAGATAGTCAATTATTATATTAGAGTAATGCAAGTAAAAGCGATAAAAAACAAGGAAAAAATTTCAAAAAATGTATGGCCTGTGAGCAGACGCGCTACCCACATCACCGTCACCATACCTGATATAAATGGCTATAATTTCTTGTAGAAACATCATAGAACATTGATTCTTGTACCATTGTGTTGCCAAAGAGTTAAGCTATTTTTCTATATGAATAAATCAATTTCCATAATTTTTAGATTTTTTTTTTTTGAGAGTGCTGGGAAAATTGCCTTGTTGACCCCTTGAACTTGTTGAACCACGGACAATCATAAAATACATGAAAACATTGTAAATTGTACTAAATACATACATGTTATGGTTTAATAACATGTATGTTATCAAATACCACTGCCTCAACCACTGCGAGTCCCTACTACCCTCCCTCCGACCCCTACAACTGGCAGCCAGCCCTCCCACCACTGTGTGGCGAGTGTTTTGTTTGTTCATTATTTGCTATTAAACTACAGTATAAATAATGTCAACCCATTCATGCCTCTTCAAGGGGGGCTCCTTGGCGTGGTGAAGAGGCTCTTGGTCTGAGGAATTAGACCTATCGGTCTTCTTCCTCAGACCAAACCTAATTACCCCCCAATCTCCCCTCCCCTATCCCATCCTCCCCATCCTCCCCTTTTTCCTTTCCTCCTCCTCCTCCCCACCCCTCCCTTTTGCCCTTCCTCTTTTTGTCCTTTGGGATTTCTCCCACAGGCGCGCTAGTTTCTAGGTAGGGGAAAGGATACCGGGGTCCATCCCATTCCGTTGAGGTTCTTAGCGGTGGCGTAGTTTGCCGTGGAATCTGGATCGCCTGGGGATGTCCCGATCCCTCTCCGGTATCCCGGAGTAGCTTTGGGTGTCTTTCAGGCGACGAGTGTATCTCTGGAAGCCACCTTTCGGATTCCAGGGGTGGTGGCCGAAGGAGGTATGCTTTGTGGCGGATATCCGGCCGCCCTCTCTTTTGTCCACCGAGGTAGCTCGGCAGATGTGAGGTTGCTATCCCGGATTGTTAGTTTACTAGCACGATGGGTAGGGTATGGCACGGGTTCCATGCTGCATCTGCGCTACTTGCGGTGCTGAGGTCCTCTTGGGCGCGGAGGGAGATTTCTGGCCCTTTCATTCCTCCTAGGAACTATCCCTCCCCGGTCCCCCCTTTTTTTATTCTTTTTTTTATTTTTATTTTCTTTTCTTTTTTTTTCTTAAAAACAAAAAGAAAGAAGTAACCTAACCATGGCAGCCCTAGTCCATGAACCTGGTACCCCCGGGCCCCTTCTTGATACCGCACCCCGTTCTGACCCCGCCTCGTCTTTGGACCACTCTTCAGACATTCCTCGTGCCTCTGTACCTATTGCCGGTGCTGTTTCCTCACCTGCTTCAGGTACTGAGGCCTCAACTGACTCCTTCGATTTATCGGACCTTCGCTCTCCTCTGACTATGCTTCCGGCCTCTCCCTCTACGGTGCGGCAATTTTCAAATCGCCGACCCATTCCACGTCGGACCAACTCTGGTCCCACGCCTAAACGCCAACGACAATTACCTGCTGATACTTCTCCACCTTCTCGTTCTTCTCAGAAACGATCGACACGTCCTTCACTACCTTTCCACGCTCAGTTTCAGACTGAACAATGGACTAAATTCTTCACTTTACGACCAACTTCCTCTACTGCCTATCTTTCTGACCATAGTATTGGCAAGGCACTCCTACGCCATGTTGGTAAAGATATTTCTTTTCATGCTCTTAAGAGCGGTACGCGCATCATTACCGTACAGAATGCTACCCAGGCTCATGAGCTCTCTCGTCTTTCCCATATCGATACTGTTCCTGTCACTCTTGAAAAACATCATTCCCTCAATTCTTGTAGTGGTACCGTCATTCTGCCCCATACCATAGTTCAACAAAATTTCCAGACATGTGGCACTGACATTCTAGAACAGCTGGAACTCCAAGATCTCCCAATCCTCAAGGTAGACACTTACGTTCTTCCTGCCCGTGGGCGGAGACGATACCCTAGCAATGTGGCTCGTTTAACTTTTGACAGCCGAGAACTCCCATCCTCAGTTTATATAGCAGGACATCGGTTACAAGTTCGAAAGGTGATCCCTACACCACAACAGTGTAGAAATTGCTGGCGATTTGGCCATCCAGCGAAATATTGCAGATCTATCGCCGAATGCCCAGTCTGTGGTGCCGATGACCATTCTAATACATCTTGCAATCGATCTCCCTCTTGCCTTAACTGTCATGAGGCTCACCCTTCGTACTCTCGCCGTTGTCAGGTCTATTTAAACGAGCAGGAAATCCGTTACCTCAAAGAGACAGAAGGTCTCCCTTATGCCATGGCAGTTTCTCATCTCCGCCTCCAAGGGAGACTCCCACGTGTTTCTTATTCCCGTGTTTCAAAACGTCCCCCCACTTCTGGTATCCCATCTTCTACACCCACCTCTGTGGTTACCTCTCCCATAATCACTCCTGTATCTAATCCTTTTGCTGTCCTCGGCTCAGACGTCCCTACTTCAACGCCTCGGTCTAATCTCGCTTCTTCGAGTTCTCTCTCACAAGCCTCAGTATCGACGAGACCTCGTACGACACCTCCTCCCAATCGTCCCTCTACTTCTCAAAAGTCAAAAAAAGGTCCGTTAACACCTCCTACCCATCTTCCACCTCCTCATTTTACCCTCCCTGTCTCTGTCCCTGGTTCTTCCCCTCTCACTGGCTCAGTTACAAGTGTAGAGGTTCACCCTCCTCCTCGTACTGTACCTTCCTCCCAAGTTTCTTCCTCTTCTGCCACCTCCCAGGTTCCTGCCTCTTCTGTCCCCTGCCACGCTTCTCCAGTTCCCTCCACCCTTTCGCCCCCCCCCTACCTTGGTACAGTCCAATACAGTTCCAATCTTTACTCATCCTCCCCCTACCATTCCCAATATCGTCTCCCATACAACATCTCTGAATTCCGAAACACTTGAAGCAATCTCTGAATATATTGCAGAGACCAAACCATCAATGGACACTGATCCACCTTCCGCTCTTTCTCTCTCCTCTGCTCCATCTGCGCAACTCCTTTCTTCACAGAGCACCGTTCCTTCGCTGCTTGAACGTTTTCCACTGCCTCCGCATGTGGACTTTTCTAACCCCTCTAGTCCGTAGGAACCCTTACCTGCAGATTTCAAGTATCTTTATCATTGCCAATCATGGCCTATTTACAGTGGAATATACGCGGCCTCAGGGGTAATCGGGGTGAGCTTCAGATGTTACTCTCCCAGTTTTCCCCTGTTGGTGTTTGCTTACAGGAACCAAAATTACACTCTGCTGTTATTTCTCACATCTCAGGCTATAATTTATTGTATTCTTCAGATCCTTTTCCTGATGGGACCTTTAACCCTTTGACTGTTTCCGACGTATAAATACGTCTTACGAGCCAATGTTTCTGACGTATTTATACGCATAAATTCTAGCAGCTTCAAATCAAGCAGGAGAAAGCTGCTAGGCCCACATGTGAGAGAATGGGTCTCCATGGTCAGTGTGCACCATATAAAAAAAATCGGGGAGCCAGTGGTGCATTGTGGGAATGCCATTTCAGTTGTCATTTTTCAGCATGTCTAGTGGTAAGAAATATGTGATTCCCCAGCAAATCTGGGACTCTTCTCTTCCCAAGTGATGCTCTAACACAGATGGAAGTGTCAGTGAAGATCAATTTCATGATTTGGAGG